>NC_080679.1:105415238-105715238 GCF_030445035.2 Dasypus novemcinctus | reverse complement strand
TAGCAGCTGTTTTCATTATTTTGTGTAAATACGCTTGAAGCATATCTATCTGATTAGTGGATAGAGTGCTCTTCTCTGTCACATGCCATGGGCACAAGCTATGTGTAAGTAATCAAAGTGCTCAGAAAATGAGTTTACATTGTTCACTGCTGAAATACACAAATGTCAGAGAGTGAATGTGCATCAAAGCTTAGTCAAATCATCTGCTGCAAACAAACAGATTCCAATGCACATTTTAGCTTAAAACATTCTACTGCAGCATGCTGACTGAGTCAGACTTGGTGCTGGCCAAAATGAAGTGATGTGCAGAGAATTATAAGTTTCTTAAGAGAGAAAGAAATGAATTAAACATCTGATTCATTCCACACAGATTCATACAAATAATCGTCTATATAATCCCCAGGACACTCAACATCTAAAGTTATATTACTTTATCTCAAGAATATTCATTAACTTTCATATGCTTATAAATGTGAATTGGTAAGAAATACATGTCATGTATTGCTATCTTAAGCCTTAAATACATGTAAAATCCATACATAACTAAAAATTTCTACAGCAATGATTTCTCATTCTGTGCTCATAGGTTTTCCCTTCATTCTCGTTCACATTGCTATGTTCTATCTACTAATACATTTACTCTAATTCCAATACCCAATTACTTGCTACATAAAACATTTCAAAAATATTTATCCCCACCCATAAGCCCTAGTCCTTCTACACATTTTCTTTACTTGACCTCTGGTCTTCTTTAACCACAGAAACATTTGACTCCTAGTTCATTACTGGAGTTGACAGGCTCAGCTGCTGCACTGCCTGCCCATTCAGTGGACTTTTTCCCTTCATCACCATCTCTGCCTGTTTCTGCAGTTTCTCACTCCCTGAGCTTCTCCCTAGTTTTGATGCTCTGACTCAATTGTTTTCAAACTTGTTCAGAATTCTTCATGTCACTTTTCTTTATCTCGGGGGGGCAGGGAGGATACAATCCTAGTATCATATTCATGTACAGCTACTGTGATAATACGGGTGCTGAGTATTCTCAATTTGGTGATCAGTACAACCTCCTTCCTTTTCCAAAGTCTGGGTTTTAAAAATGTCCCACCCCCATTTAAATCCTCTGTCAAGAAATCCTGCTTCTGACATATCTGGCTTCCTCAGAAATGCTTTTAAACTATTTTGTGCTTGCCTCTCCAGTCACAGAAACACTTGTTTCAAATTTGTCTGCCTGCCTCTTCCAAGTTTCTCATCTTTTCCTTCAATTTCATTCACTTGGGTCTTCGGGGATGTTTACACTGAAGCTCGTATTTCAAGACTCATCTAGTTTCCTCTCAAGCATCTCTAAATCCTCTGTGCTGTTTGAAAGGCTTCCTTGTCATCTGTATACTCGGTCTGTCTGCACCTCAGTTTCCTTCTTCCCGTCTGATGAGAGGCTGTAGTACTCATGAGAATGAGGCCCTAGTAGCACTAACACAAGCCAGACCTGGCTGCGGAGGTGTTATGTAAGCTTCTCCACGCAGAATTGACAATGAGTTCCTCCACTGACCTTCAAGTTCCAAGTTTATTTTGAGGTATTCTGAAGCAAGGTTCACAACGAAAATATGATTTCAAGATTAGGGTAAAAGTTAGATTTTCAAAAGGCTAGACAATAATAATACAAACCACACCCAATATTTCCAGGTCACCTATCAAAGTGGTAAACATCATTTGTTGATAGGCTGGCATAGCTCAAAAATGCAAATAAAGTGCATGTAAGGGATACTGATTCTATCCAAATCTAGTCCAACCACATCTTTGCCAGCTGTCCTAAAAGGTCTCTTTAAAATTAAGGAATCAAAGTGCAACATTGACTTTTTCACTCCATGAATTTATTCTGCAAGATAAATAGTACAAAGGTTAAACCAAGCTAGATAGTAAATACAAATTAATGCATTTCTCTGAGGAAAAAGACACCAAGCTTAGTGGTGGTGCTACAGTTCTCACACATATTTCCCTTCTCAATGCTTTAAGCATTGCCTACCTGTTAATAATTATTTACTAAAATCGACAGTAAAGATACATGCTGTGGTTTGAGGGTGTTAAAGGACTAAAGATAGAGTCTCCATGTTTAAGAATCTTATAACCAAATGACTGAATATACATAAAATATACATAAATGTACAATAGCCATGCATATATATGACATATATATATATATACGCAATTAAGACTCTATTCTTAATTTAAAATATCTTATATGTCTGTATGGGTCAGCACTAAAATAAGCACTGGAGATTTGGAATAAATTAAAGACAAGGAACTCACCACATCATAATGTATGAAGTAAAATGATTTAGTCATTTATCCAGTACCAAGTGATACCATTCAGAAAAGGCTTCTGAAGGATAATCCTAAGTACTACTTTTAAAGATGCTAAGATTGTAAACAGGAGGTAAGAATAAAGGTTACTACTGTAGACATAAGTAGGAAAACAGTAGCAAAAAATAGAGATGATTATAATCAAGAAGGAAAAGAGTCATGTACTCTTTCTGATTATAGTAACACAAGAGTAAAGGAATGAGGGAAAGGTAGAGAAGAGAATGTCAATTTACTTCTTTTCCCTATTGATAATGTACTGGGCACCTGAATAAACTTGGCAGGCTCCATTACAGGCTTAAATATATGTCTCTCCTTCACACATTACATGCATCATTAAATCTTCCATGTATCCTGCACCTTGATCTTCCCCAAGCCTTTTCCACTCAAATCTCAGCAAAATAGTCTTAACTCCTTATTTCTAGTTGGAATTTTCTCTCTGGTTGGGCACGTTGCTCTGATCACATTTTTAAGCTGCACCTTATGATTCTTCACTAAACATACAGATCTGATTCCT
The DNA here is from genome assembly GCF_030445035.2 of Dasypus novemcinctus. Lineage (NCBI taxonomy): Eukaryota > Metazoa > Chordata > Mammalia > Cingulata > Dasypodidae > Dasypus > Dasypus novemcinctus. The sequence continues at coordinate 105,712,369 of NC_080679.1, read as the reverse complement.
TTCAAAGAAACTGGTAAGGGAAACATTTTTGCTTTGGAGGACCCATCACCTTTGTGGGAGGAACGTACTACTCTCTAAGGAGCTTTGTAAACCAGAACATGGTATATAAACGTGGGCATGACTCTAGTTGCTGTTATTAGTCACCTTACCTTTCAGATATCTTTATATCTAAAAAAGCCTGAATGGTTCTTAACATGAAAAGCTTGTATAGAGCAAGGGGAATGCTAGTTTAACATATTTTATGCAACACCTGGCACACCACATGCAAAAAGGCTTGTTGCTGATGACGATAATGTTCACTGAAATTAAAAGTCTAGCTTCTCATGATCACATAATAACTGGCAATCACCTTAAATCAGAGTGTATTAAGCGCTATAAAACATGGCTAGTACTTTTGGCCCAAGTTCTGCTCTCAGTGAATCTAGAGTGGCAGTTTAGAGCCTTGAATACACGTTTCAAGGCATTTAACCTTTCCATCATTCTCAAGAATACTCAGTATACTAGCTAGCTTATTCAAATGATTCATTGTCTTTTTGTGCTTGTGTTTATCACTCAAGCAAGAAAGATAAAGCCCTATTTACAGTAAGTTCCTAAGAAAGACTAAAATAAACTTGGATGAATAATGATTTCTTCCCAATTCTTAGAAGTTTTATATCACAAAACCACTTTCTTTTATTGGAATAATAATTGAGTTGCATTGGGACCAATCACCATCAGGACCCAATTTCTCTTTCTTTTTTCAGGATGTTCCTGAAATTCCTTCTATCAAATTTTAGAGATGAGATAATATCCAAAACTGTCACTATTTTCTGAACCTATACTTGAAAATTATATTACCTAGTATTCATTTTATTTATTTCTATATGTATGTTGTATTGCCTTTCTTGTATAGGAACACAAATGCAGAATGAATTAGATGTGAAGTTAGAGATTAACCCCATCTAACATCCCACCCATTCAGGAATCTCTTGTAAAGTCTTCTTATAATATTCTATCTAATGACTGTTGAACACATTTTAATTTAGACTCCTTTCTATAAGACGGTGAAAAGAATATTTGAAACAGGGTAGCTCAAAACCATTTTCCAAAGTTTTATGGAAGAGTTATCAAGTGAGAGAAAATGTGACATCTCCCCAACCTCTAAATATAAGCCCTTTGTCCCTTGGCCACGATCTGACACAAGAATCTTTACAACTACTTTCAGTAATATCAAGTTAATTTCTTTATAACATTGCAGACACACACACACACATGCTACTTCATTGTTGAAAGAGTATATTATTAGAAAGATATCTTCCTAGTGAATTGATATCTTTGTCCCATGACTTCCTATGTTACCATTCTCTGCTTGGGAATAACACAATATAGATGTATTCACACTTTCACATAACAGTTTTCAAGCTCCAAGTTCCAGTGATCCTACATGGGAATAAAACTATTGCCTTATTATAGAATTCTCCTTTAGCAGGTTAGTTAAGTACCTCAAGATTCTTAAAGTGTTTTTTAGGAGTTTTTGTTTACATTTTGTTGTTGTTTTTGGTGCATTGCTTCCCTGTCTCCGCGCTGCGCGGGGGTCTGTGCCTTTCTGGATGCTTTTTTTTTTTTCCCTTTTTTTTACCAGGAGGTCCTGGAGATCGAACCTGGGTCCTCCATATGGTAAACGGGAGCGCAACTGCTTGAGAAAAAGCGATTTTCCAAGGAGTGTTTTTTCTTTAATTGCCTTATTTGAATTAAAATTTACCATTTACTATTTTTACTATCATTTTGAATATTTCAGCCCAGTGTTTTGATCTGTCAAGATGTTATGGATTGAATTGTATCCTCTCAAAGGATATGTTCAAGTACTATTCGCAGGTCCCGTGAAGGCGATATTATTTGGAAACAGGGCCTTTGAAGATGTAATTAGTTAAGATGAGGCCAAACTGGATTAGGATGGGTACTAACCCAGTGTGGCTGGTGTCCTTACAAGAGTAAATCTGGACACAGTGAGAGAGAGAAGATGGCTAAGTGAGGAGGCAGAAAATGAGTTTTGGACTGCTGGCAAGCTACTGCCAGAACGCTACAGTATTCAGAGAAAGACTGACTCTGCAAGAACCCTGATTCAAACTTCTAGCCTCCAGAGCAGAGACAATACATGTCTATTGTTTTAAGCCACCCACTCAGTGATATTGTGTCACAGCAGCCCTGGCAAACGAAGAAACAAGATAATTTTGCAACTTCACACTTTTCACCCATTACACTTTTAAACACTCCTTGCTCTGTGTCATCTTATATTCTAGGACACATGCTTTGGGGTTTTATCTGTCATCCAACAAGTGTGAGGAAGAGCATGAACATTTCTTGAGCATGTGCAGATTGTGAAACATCATGGTCTGCACCTGATGCTCATTGTTTCTTTTAATTTAACCCATACAAAACTCCTGTGGTAGAAATAGTCTACCAAGTTCATGTATGAGGAAATTGAGACTCCAACAACTTAGCTGACTTGCTGGAGAATCTGGTAAATGACAGAGTTAGGCCTTTAATAAGGTTTTTCTGAATTCAGACCTGTGTTCTTTCCCTAACAACCTGGTATCTGTCTCCCTTTAGGCTGACAGGATTTCTTGAGAGCATATCCTCCCCTCTCCCCCACCAAATATTTTCGCAGCATTAATCCATTTTTCCTACTTAAATTTTTATTATTATTCCCCTTATTAGAGAAGTTGTGGGTTTAAAGAAAAATATTGGATAAAATACGGGATTCCCATAAATCACACCACCACTCTTACCTTGCATTGGTATGGAACATTTGTTACAATTGATGATATCACATTTTAATAATAGTACTATTAATTAAAGGCCATGGTTTAAATTAGGTTTCACTGTGTAGTGCAGTTCCAAGGATTTAAAAAAAATTTTTTTATTCTGGTATCACATATCGAATCTAGTATTTCCCCTTTTAATCATATTCACATATTTATTTCAGTGCTGTTACTGGAATTCAATGTTGTGCGACCATCACCACCATCCATTATCAAAACATTTTCATCATTCCAAAAATAACCCAGTACATTTTAGCACTTTTTTTTTTTTTTTTTAATTTAGGAGTACCAGAGATTGAATCCAGGACCTCATACACACGAAGCAGGTGCTCAATCACTGAGCTACACTCTCTCCCCTTTCTTTTACATTTTAAGCTGTAAATTTCCATTCCCTATTCCCACCCTGTCCCCTGGTAACCTATATTCTAGATTCTGACTCTATAAGTGTGCTTATTCTAATTGCTTCAAATCAGTTAGATCATATGATACTTCTCATTTTGTGTCTGGCTTATTTCACTCAACATGATGATTTCAGGTTCATCCGTAGTGTCACATGTATCAGGACTTCATTACTTTTTATGGCTGAATAATATTCTATTGTATATATATACACATTTTAACCATTCATCAGTTGATGGACAATTGGGTTGTTTCCATCTTTTTGCAATTGTGAATGCTGCTGTGAACATCAGTGTGCAAATATCTGATTCAAGCCCCTGCTTTCAATTCTTTTGGGCATATGCCTAGTAGTTAGATTGTCAGGTAATATGGTAGTCCTATACTCAGACCTCCAAACTGTCTTTCACAGCAGCTTCAAAAATTTTACATAGCCACCAGCAATGAATGAGTGTTCCTATTTCTCTACCTCCTCTCCAACACTTACTTTCTGCATGTTTCTTTAAATAGCAGCCATTCTAATTGGTGTGAAATGGTTTCTCACTGTGGTTTTGATTTGCATTCCCTGATAGCTAATGATGTTGACCATCTTTTCATGTTCATGGATTTCTGGTCATTTGTATATCTTCTTTTTTTTTTTTTTAATAATTATAAGCCTATGGTTTTTACTGACTTTTTCCCGCCCCCCTCCCCCCCCCCCACACCACTGTTTTTGCTCTCTGTGTCCATTCGCTGTGTGATTTTCTGTGCCTATTTCTCTTTTTGTCTTCTCTTCTCGTTTTCTCCTCTAGGATTCACTGGGATTCGATCCTGGGGACTTCCAATGTGGAGAGAGGTTCTCTGTCACTGGCACCACCTCAGTTCCTGGTTTCTGTAGTGTCTCGCTTTGACTCTCCCCTTCATCTTTCTTTTTGTTGTGTCATCATCTTGCTGCATGACTCGCTGTGCAGGCACACCTTTTATTTTTTACCAGGAGGTCCCCGGGTTTGGACCTGGAAGCCCAATCACTTGGGCCGCATCTGCTTTCCCGTTTATCTTCTTTGAGAGATGTCTGTTCAAGTCTTTTGCCCATTTTTAAGTGGGTGTTTGTCATTTTGAGGTTAAGCAGAAAGATTTTTTCATATATACTGAATATTAATTCTATATTGAATATGTGGTTTCATAATATTTTCTCCCATTCTGTAGGTTGTCCTTTTATTTTCATGATAAAGTTCTTTAAGGAACAAAAGTTTTTTATTTTGATAAGGTCCCATTTATCTATTTTTTCCTTTATCACTTGTACTTTGGGTGTAAAGTCTAAGAAACCACTGCCTAACACAAGTTCCTGATGATACTTCCCTGCATTTTTCTCTAGGATTCTGATAGCTGTAGTTCTTATGTTTAGGTCTTTGATCCATTTTGAGTTTATTTTTTTATATGGTGTGAAGAAGAACTTCTTTTTTTTTGTAAATGGAGATCCAGTTTTCCAAGGGCCATTTGTTGAAGAGACTGTTCTTTCCCAAATGAATAGTCTTTGCCATCTTGTAAAAAATTAGTTGACCATAAATGTGAAGGTGGATTTCTGATCTCTCAATTCTATTCCATTGATCTATATCTCCTCCTGGGCCAGTATCATGCTGTTTTGAATTCCATGGCTTTGTAATAAGTTTAAGATTGGAAAGTGTGACACCTCCAACTTCATTCTTATTTTTCAAGATAGCTTTAGCTATTTGGTACCCCTTAACTTTCCAATAAGCTTTTTTTTTTTTTCTGGAATGTTTCCTCATTTTATTTTTATTTTTTTTACTTTTTAATTAAGAAAAAGATATTTAGATTACATAAATGCTACATAAAAAATATAGGGGATCCCCAATTGCTCCAATCTCCACAGCGCCCACATTTACCCACATTAACAACATTAGGTGGTACATTCATTGTAATTGATGAACACATTTCGGAGCACTGCCACTAAGCATGGATTATAGTTTACATTGTAGTTTACACTCTCTCCCATCCAATTCTGTTATATAATGGCAAGTTATATAATGGCCTGTATCTGTTGTCCCAATGTCATTCAGGACAATTCCCAAGTCCCAAAAATGCCCCTGTATTATACCTGCTTTCCCTCTCCCTGACCTCAGGACCTCCAGTGACCACTGCCTCCATATCAATGATATAATTTCTTCCACTGCTAGAATCACAATAAGTCTATAGTAGAATACCAGGAAGTCCACTCTAGTTCATAGTTCAATCCAATCCTGAGGATTCTGGGATGGTGATGCCCATTCCACCTCTAAATAAGAGGGGGATTCAGTCCCATATGGCTGATGGATGGGATTCTCTTGCTTGCAGTTGTAGACTCTCTCAGTTCCTTGGTGTGGTGGTTACCCATCCTCACCTGCTTGTTAGTTGTCCTGGTGAGTCCAATGAACTGGAGAGTAGGTGTTGCAACTCCATTAAGGCTCAGGGCCCAGTAGGCACATGGACAGCCCAAAGATTCAAGTCTTTGGGATGTACATCTTTCAACTTGAAGACCAACTATAGGTTCAAATAGAAGGGAAAGGGACACGGACGTCGCTTAACTGATAGAGCATCTGTCTACCACATGGAGGGTCCAGGGTTTGATCCCCAGGGCCTCCTGACCCATGTGGTAAGCTGGCCCACGCGCAGTGCTGCTGCACGCAAGGAGTGCCATGTCATGCAGGGGCACCCCCACGTAGGGGTGCCCCATGCACAAGGTGTGCACCCCACAAGGAGAGCTGCCTGTGAAAAAAGCACAGCCCGCCCAGGAGTGGCACTGCACACACGGAAAGCTGACACAAGATGATGCAACAAAGTAGGGACACAGTTTCCCAGCATCGCCTGATAATGCAAGCAGATGCAGAAGAACACACAGCAAATGGACAGAGAGAGCAGACAATGGGGGGGGGGGGGATTAGAAGGGGAGAGAAATAAAAAAAATAAATCTTAAAAAAACAAAACAAAACAGAAAAAACAAATAGAAGGGACAGAAGAGCCATGTATAGGGAAATCACAACTGAGTCCAATTCTGTCACACTGGCAAGGCACCAAATTCATGAGCTATCTGCCCTGACTATAGTGCCTAGGTGACCTCAGAGCCCTCAGAGGAGCCCCACTATTTGTGGTAGTGTCTAATTTGGCAGCCAGTGAGATCCTGCTGAGATATGTATAAGCATAACTTCTGGAATGGCCTCCGGACTCACTTTGAATTCTCTTAGCCATATAAACTCATTTGTCTTTACCTTTTCCCCCTTTTAGTCAAGGTCTTTTTCCAATTGCATTGCAAGCTGGTGCTTGGTGTAAACTCTTGGTGCCAGAGAGGCTCATCCCTGGGAGTCATGTCCCATGGTGGACAGAATATATTGCATTTTTATGCTGAGTTTGGCTTAAAGAGAGGCCACATTTGAGCAATAAGGAGGCTCTTAGGAGGTAACACTTAGGCACCCTCCAATATTAAGCTAAGTTTCAATTTCAAGAGTAATGGTTCATAAACACAGTCATCCATGTCAAGGGCCCATCAATGGACCATTCTTCTTCACTAGTCATTGTCCCTATACTTGGGGGATTGCTGCTGTCCCATTAGAGAATGTGGCAGAGCTCCTCGGTATGGGAATTGAATGTTCTTTTGGTTATTGTGTGAATCTCCACCCACCGGGACAATGCCCCATGAACATCTGAACACATTTATATGTCTATATGTATGCCCAGGTAAACTTCCTCCCATGTATCCCCCATCACCGACACCCCACACAAATGGTCCTCCCCTACCACAGTTGCAACTCTTCTGTGACACAAAACTTCTTCAAAAATGAAGCCAATAAAATAACCAAATACAACTAATAAGAAAATGAAATAATGATAGTTTTAAAAATAAGAACTAAAATACAAAAAATCCTTCCATATCAATTTGATGATTGGCTTTTCCATTTCAGCAAAGAAGGTTGTTGGAATTTTGATTGAGACTACATTGAATCTATAAATTACTTTGGGTGTTATTGACATCTTAATGACATTTAGCCTTCCAATCCATGAACATGGAATATCCTTCCTTTTATCTTGTAGCAATGTTTTGTAGTTGTCTGTGTACAACTTCTTTACATTCTTGATGTTTGATTCTTTTAGTTGCTATTGCAAATGGAATTTTTTCCTGATTTCTTGTTCTGATTCTTCATTGCTTGTGTATAGAAACAGTGCTGATTTTTGCGAGTTGCTCTTGCACCCACCACTTCGCTGAATTATTAGCTCTAGGAGCTTTGCTGTGGATTCTTCAGGATTTTCTGTATACAGGATCATATTATCTGCAAATAAGGAAAGTCTTACTTCTTCCCTTCCAATTTGTATGCCTATTATTTTTTTATCTTGCTTATTGGTCTGGGAAGAACTTCCAGTACAACGTTGAATAACAGTAGTGACAATGGGCATCCTTGTCTTGGTCCTGATCTTAAAGGGAAAGCTTTTAGGCTTTCACCATAAAGTAGGATATTAGCTATGAGCTTTTCATATATGCCCTCTATTACGCTGAGGAAGGTTTCTTATATTCCTAGTGTTGTAAGCATTTTTAATCAAGAAAGGGTGCTATATTTTGTCAAATGCCTTTTCTGCTTTAATTGAAATGAACATGTGGTGTTTTTTTTTTTTTTTCCTTTATTCTGTTAATGTGGTATGTACATTGAGTTTTTATGTTGAACCAATCTTGCATAGCAGGGATAAATCTCACTTGAACATAGTGTATAATTCTTTTAATATACTGCTGGATTAGGTTTGCTAGTATTTTGTTGAGGATTTCTGCATCTATATTCATAAGAGATATTGTGATATTCTTTTCTCATGGTATCTTTATCTGGCTTTGGTATGAGAGTGATGTTGGCCTCATAGAATGAGTTAGGAAGTGTTCCCTCCACTGCAAATTTTTTTAAGAATTTGAGCAAAACTGGATTAAGTCTCCTTGGAATGTAAAGCAGAATTTCCCTGTGAAAACATCTGGTCCTGGGCTTTTCTTTGTTTGCAGGTTTTTGATTACTGACTCAATCTCTTTACTAGTAATCAGTTTGTTGAGATCTTCTATTTCTTCTTGAGTCAATGTAAGTAGTTTGTAAGTTTCTAAGAATTTGTCCATTTCATACAAGTTAATTTATTGGCATACAATTATTCATGGTATCCATTTACAGTCCTTTTTATTTCAGCATGGTTGGTAGCAACATGCTCCTTTAAATTTCTGATTTTCATTATTTATATTCTCTCTCATTTTTTCTTTGTCAAACTAAAGGTTTGTTGATTTTGTCAATTTTTTCGAAGGACCAACTTTTGTTATTTTTCATTCTACTGTTTTTTGTTTCTATTTCATTTATTTGTGTTTTTTTTTTTTTCAATTTCCTTACTTCTGCTTGCTTTAGGTTTAGTTGGCTCTTCTTTTTCTAGCTCTTTCGGTTTTTGAGGTTAAGTCTCTGATTTGAAGTCTTTCTTCTTTTTTAGTGTAAGCACTAAGAACTATAAATTTCCCTCTGAGCATTGCCTTCATTGCATCCATAATTTTTGTGTTGTATTTTTATTTTCATTTGACTCAAGATATAATCTCATTTCTGATTTCTTCTTTAACCCATTGATGGTTTAAGAGTATGTTACTTAATTTCCACATATCTGTGAATTTTTCCTTTCTCCCTCTGCTATTGATTTCTAGCATCATTCCATTGTGGTTGGAGAATATACATTGTATGATTTCAATATTTTTCATTTATTCAGGCTTGTTTTGTGACCCAGCATATGGTCTATCTTGGAAAATGATACATGTGCCCTTGAGAACTGTTTTCTGTATTCTGTTTTCATTGGATTCAGTGTTCTATATATGTCTGTTAGGTCTACTTGGTTTAATGTATCATTCAAATTCCAATACTTCCTTACTCATCTTGGGATTAGATGTTTTATCCATTATTGAGAGTGGTGTGATAGTCTCCCATTATTAACACAGAACCATAAATTTCTCCCTTCAAATCTTTAAGTATTTGCTTCCTATAGTTTGGACCTCTGCTATTAGGAGCATATATATTTATAACTGTTACATCTCCTATTGAATTCTCTCTTTATCAGTAATGGCCATCTTTGTCCTTTATAACTATTTTTGACTTAAAGTCTGTTTTATACAATATTGGTATAGCCACACCAGTTCTCTTTAGGTTACTTTTATGGTATATTTTTTTCCATCCTTTCACCATCAAACTACTGGTATCTTTGACTTTAAGTGAGTCACTTTAATTGGGCCGTGCTTTTTTTTAATCCATTCTTCCAATCTATACCTTTTGACTGGAGAGTTTAATACATTTACATTTAAAATCACTACTGATAATACCAGACTTTCTTCTGTCATTTTGCTATTTAGCCTTTTTAAGTCTTACACTTTTGTTCCTCGTTTACATTAAAACCTACTTTTATATTTATTTTATTTCTAGCGTTGTACCAAACTGAGTGCCTGCTCATCTCTACCTGGATATATTTTTCATCTGTCTTCCTTGCAGTTGCCATAGGGTTAAAAAAAATCTTTTTTTTAAGATTTATTCTTTTTATTTATTTCTCTCCCCTTCCCTGACCCCACCCCCCCCAATTGCCTGCTCTCTGTGTCCATTTGCTGTGTGTTCTTCTGTGTCCACTTATATTCTTGTCAGTGGAACTCAGAATCTGTATCTTGTTTTGTTGCATTGTCTTGCTGTGTCAGCTCTCCGTGTATGCGGTGCCATTCCTGGGCAGGCTGCACTTTTTTCACACTGGGTGGCTCTCCTTACGGGGTGCACTCCTTGTGTGTGGGGCTCCCCTATGTGGGGGATACCCCTGCATAGCACAGCACTCCTTGAATGCATCAGCATTGCAAGTGGGCCAGCTTATCACATGGGTCAGGAAGTCCTTGGTTTTAACCTTGGCCCTCCCATCTGGTAGGCAGACACCCTATCTGTTGCGCCAAATCCGCTTCCAAGAGGGTTAAAATTTAACATCCTAAATATATAACAATGAGCTGATATTAGGTTTGATACTATCTTAACTTCAACAGTGTGCACATGTACATTTCCTATATCCTTCCATCCTTCCCCCATTTATTCTGTAGTTGTTACTACTTAGATATTTGTATATTGTATGTCCAAAACCCTAGATTTATCATTACTTGTTATACATTTGCCTTTTATCACTTGTAGGAAGTAAGAAGTGGAATTACATACCAAGTAATACAATACAATAATACTGGCATTTGTAATTAACCAAGTGTTTAACCTTACCATAGGTCTCTGTTTCTCTATGCTGCTTTGAACCACTATCTTGTTTTCTTTCCTTTCAGTCTGAAGAATTCCCTTTAGCACTGCTTTTGGGGTAGGTCAAATATTGATGTACTCCTTCAGGTTTTATCTGAGAATGTCTTAATTTCTCCCTCATCTTTGAAGAAGAGTCTTGCCAAATATAAAATTCTTGGCTGGCAGTTGTTTTCCTTCAGCACTTTAAGTATTTCAACCCCCTTACTTCTTGCCTCCATGGTTTTTAATGAGAAATCAGCAATCTTATTGGGATTCCCTTGTATGCAACATGTTGCTTTTCTCTTGCAACTTTCAGAACTCTTTCCTTATCTGTTGCTTTTGATGATGTAATCAGTATATAACAGGGTATATTTTTCTTCATGTTCATCCTATTTGAAGTTCTCTGAACTTCTTGGATATGCATGTTCATGTCTTTTGCTAAGTTTGGGAAGTTCTATCTTTGATACTTTTCTTTCTTCCCCTTTTGGGACTTTCATAATGCACATATTGGCGTGCTTGCAGGTGTCCCATAGCTGCCTTATTCTATTTTTGCTTTTAATAATTCTTTCTGCTCCTTAGCCTAACTCATTTCCACTGTCTTATCTTCCAGTTCATTGTACTTTTCTTCTGCCAGCCCCATTCTGCTCCTGAAAGCCTCCTGGGCATTTTCATTTCAGTTATTGTAGTCTTCAACTCCAGTAGTTGTGCTTGGCTCCTTTTTATTATATTTAGACTCTTATATTGTCCATTCACTGTTTTTCTGACATCCTGTAGTACTTTCTCTATATTTTCCATAACCACCTTAAGAATTTTTAAGATCATATTTTTTTGTTTTTGTTTTTGTTTTATTTTTTGTTTTTAAGATCATTTTTTAAAAGGCTTTGTTTGGTATGCCCATATTCTCAACTTCATTATTAATGTTTTCTGTATTTTTATCCTCTTTCTTTGGATAGGCGAACTTTTCCTGTTTCTTTGTTGTCTTATACTGTTTTGTTGCACACCATACATTTTAATATTTTAAAATGTTAACTCTAGGATTTACTGCCTAGGATATTTGTTTTCTGGTTTTGTAACCAGCTGGTGATGGGAAAGAGCTTTTCTTGAGCTTCAGCCCTCCTATCAGGAAGGTCTGCCCAAGGCTAAATGCACTGTGCCAGGTTTTCCTTGTCTAACTGGGTCTCTATCTTGTCCAATGCTTTTACTTAATAGTTGCTTTGAAGTTCCTCTGTTTACAGGTGTTTGGTTATAGCCTCTACTATCCAGGGGACAAATCTCCCTCTCTCAGACATCTGAAACAAGCAGGCCTTTGTCCCAGATTGTCCACCTCAAGAGGTTTTTACACTCCTTTCATTGTCTCAAACTGCTTTTGCCTGGAAGGCAAATTGTGAGAGGATGGTGACCCTGGGGAAGACTTTCCCAATTTAGTCTTCCCAGTCAAAACTGGACCAGGGAACCACGAAGTGGGTGCAGAGCAGCTCCAAAGGGCCCTGTGGAGGGGGTCAGGAAGGGCACCAAAAACTTATCCAACATCTCCCCAAAGCTAAGTTTTCCCGACCTGCCCGGCAAATGCTGCCTTTCAGCTAACTTTTCCCCACAACCCTGGGGAAGCACTGCATTTTTAAATCTCCATCACCTCTGCTCCAGTTTGGGAAGGATTGAAACAATGGCTGCTACTGTCTTTGTCCAGGGCCGGGTTAAAACAAAGAGTGCTACTATTATTGTCTGGAGCTGGTTGAAACAATAGCCGCCCTCAGAGCCCGGACCCAGCAATCTGAATTCTCTAATCAAAAGCCATGATGACTGATGCACTGTGCATATGCCTGTTCTCAGGGAAGAGGATTTTTACATCCCTTTGTGTCAGCAGTAGCTAGCCAGGGACTGGGCCCTGTAGCAGCCTGCCTCGAGAGGGGAGAGTGGGTGCTGGTAGCCACTTTGCAGAGAGAGTAATTTACAGTTTTTAACTGTAATTTATCAGCCTCTTCCTCCTGCTCTTTCCTGGATGCTGTACAGAGTAAAGATCACGATGATGACAGCAACAAACATTTACTGAGTGCTTACTGTGAGTCCTTACTAACGTAATTCTGATAGATCCACAATCAGCTATGATAGGTTAACACAATCTAATGTGTTAGATAACCAGCTGCTACTTTGCTGGTAGATACAAGGCCTAGGGAAGAGAATAAAAATTAAATACTGGGGACAGAGGGGACCTGGAGCCAAAAGAGAGAGTATCATGATTACAGCTTGACTCAAAGAGTAGCAAGCATCCATTCATGCATTTATTCATTCATTCCATAGTTAATTCTAGAGTGACTTCTTGTATTAGAGTACTACCTGACATGGACCTTACATTCTAATAGGCTATTTAATTGGGGGCAAGAGGTAAAGGAGGTTGATGTACATCATAGACAAACTCTCCTTACTTAACAGTTCTAGAATTCTAGCCATATTGCTGCAGTGAAAACTGGTTAATGACAGGTATAGTAATTTTTCTAAAGTTTGTCTTAGTTGTAAGGACATCATTATCAACAAATGATATTCATCGCTACCAAAAAAAAAAAAAGACCCCACAATGTTCACACTGTATTATTAGAAATAATTTATAAATGAAAAATCTACAGGAAGATAACAAAAATGTGTCTTTTTGTCTATGTCCCCAAATTCTACTAGTGCTAACTTTTTATTAAAACTACAGAACGGGAAAGTCCCAATACCCATGGCCTCATTCTCCACTAATTTTCCAAGTAAAAAGGGTTATTTCTCTCCATATAACAAAAATGAAAAGTGAGACAAAGAGAAGTGTCTGTACTTTCACAAACACATAATGAAACATTACATTATGAAATATTCAATCACACTTTAAACTTTTTTTTTCATTTTATAAACTTTTTTTTCCAATTTATTTCCATTCAAATCAATCAAGTAAGACAGCAGGGTTGATATTGTTCTTCCCATCTTACTTAGATAAATTAAGGGCATTTGCTTGCAATTTCCCTTTGACACCCTATCTTAAGTCTCTGATTCTCATGTCAGGGCTTTCCATTGCACCTAAGCTATACTGAGAAGAAAACATAATTGCCTGTACACCCAGGGGAACTATTTTCTACATTAAGAAAATTCCCTAAAATTCCTACTTGTCTTTTGGCTCCAGAAGTATAGGAAAAGTACTAAAAGTTAAAAGAAACTCAGCAAACGACAGTTTCTCCAGCCCACTCTGTTGATGTGCTCAATTGATTCTGGGCACAAATTTGTACCCTCTCTGGTCTGGCTCATCTGCAGTTTGGTACTAAAAGCCTGTCAGACACAGAACTACAGAGAGCCTAGCTGAGCAGAATCTATAAGTGAATAAGGGTCTCCCACAAATAGGATACCCCATGAGAAGCCCTGGCTACAACCATCCTCCCTCCTGTTTCTACCCTGACACAGCCTCCATCACCAGACTCTGCTTCTGACAGGTCTTACCTGAACTTGGCTGGACCCATCTGTTCTGAGTACTGAAACCTGAAAGCCCTGTAACTGTACCCAACCAGGTTTTCAGACTGAGTTCCCTATGTCCTAAGAACCTGATGATTCAGACTGCTAGACATTCCCTGGGTGGGCCAGCATTTGTTGTCCTGACTGTCTCCCTACCCCTTCACCCACACTGAGAGTTCCCAGTATGTCACACAGCTGGGCCCCTACTATAACAATACTGGGCAAAGGGATTACTCCTTTAGAGTTACTATAACACTACTGAAAACCCAAAGCAAGAAAGAATTCAAATGTTTGGAATGTTTAAATACAATGAAATATTTTCAGAATTATAACTATCAATAAGGAAAACAGTCTCATGCTGTCCAAATGCATACAATGCTCTCATACCACAATTTCCAGACTCTTAACCTATTCCTTAGTAAAGTGGGAAATATTTTATGCTAGCTGTAAATAAACTTTACATCTTAAGAGATCTACAAAAACTCACTGCTATTTATCAATTATGTTTAAATAGGGAATGACCTAATTGGTTCCTTCTCCCAAGAAAATATTACATTTATACAATCCTGTCACAGATTAAAAGGAATGATCTCTAAGGTTGAGGTACAGTGCTTTATAGTTCAGAATAAACAATTTAACAAATGGAGCCAATAACTAGAACCTCTGTTATACTTTGAGAGACAAGTGCCATAATCTCCTACTAAGGAATCTGTTTGACAAAAATGATGTACAAATACTTTTCCATATTTCTCCTGCTAGGTATAGCTAAAAATCCTGGACAATATACATAAAACAGACAAAAGAAGGCTCTGAAAAGTAGAGAAAAAGCGGCAGACTGGCCAGGGACCTCAGGACCTAAGGAACAACACAGTGGTGAATACCCTGGGTTTTCATTTTGCCTGATACACTCTAGTTTGGATAATGGAGAAGCTGACAACACAGAAATGCCAATGGATGCAATAATAATAATTTTAAAAAGCTTCAAGAAAAGTCTATACTCTAGTCGAAGGACCAGAAAATGGCAGCCCAACAATGCAGAAAATTTAGATAATAACCACTCTATTCCAGTCAAACATCACAATAAAAACTGTGGTCCCCAAGCCCACCAGCAAAGGCCGGGTGGAAAGTCTAGACTTCCACCTTTACCAGATATAAATGGTTCAATGCACCCCCACCTCTGACACACACTCAGTATCAGAGAAGGTGCAAACTAGGGGCACCAGAACTTTCATCCCCACTGGGCAGTAAAATGAGGTGCATCTTTCCCTACCCACTGGGGTTATTTCAGAGCAGCTGTGGTGGAGAGTGAGGACTTTCACTATAGTTCAGTTTTAACAAAGTCAACTTCTCCCCCTGGGCCAAAAGAAACCATGTGGAGAGCCTGAATTCCCACCTCCACCCAGTAGTAACAAAGAACCCTCACCTTCACCCTAGTCAACATAGTCCCAAGTGGAGAACCTGGACTTCCACTACCACATGGCAGTAATAAGGTGGCATACCTCCTTGCACTCACCAGAGTAGTGTCAAGGGAGGCCTACAGAAACATAAGACTTATATAAACTTGAGAGTCTTCATAACATAAGACCCAAAATATCCAGGTTTCAATAAAAAACCATCCATCCTACCAAGAACCAGGAATATTTCAAACTGAATGAACAAAAGAGAATCAACAGACCCTAAATGAGATGATACAAATTTATCTGACAATGATTTAAAGCAGCAAACATAAAGATGATTCAATAAAGAATTATGAACATGTCTGAAATATATGAATCAGAAAATTTCAGCCCCCAAAATAGAAAGTATAGGGAAACGGACTTGGGCCAGTGGTTAGGGTGTCCGTCTACCACGTGGGAGGTCCGCGGTTCAAGCCCCGGGCCTCCTTGACCTGTGTGGAGCTGGCCCATGCGCAGTGCTGATGCGCGCAAGGAGTGCAGTGCCATGCAGGGGTGTCCCCCACGTAGGGGAGCCCCACGCGCAAGGAGTGCGCCCCATAAGGGGAGCCGCCCACCGCCAAAGAAAGTGCAGTCTGCCCAGGAATGACACTGCCCACACTTCCCGTGCCGCTGACAACAACAGAAGCGGACAAAGAAACTAGATGCAGCAAATAGACACAGAGAACAGACAACCGGGGGAGAGGGGGTGGAATTAAATAAATAAATCTTTAAAAAAAACAAAAAACAAAATAGAAAGTATAAGCAAAGAAAAATAAGACATAAAAAAGAATCAAATGGAACATTTATAATAAAAAATATAAAAAACCCAATAAAATCTAATCAAAGAACTCAACAGCAGAATGGAGGGGACAAAGGAAAGTGTCAGTGAACTTGAAGATAGAACAATAGAAATCACCCAATTTAAACAAGAGCGAGAAAACAGACTGAAAAAGAAACGAACACAACCTTGGAAATATATGAGGCTATAACAGAATCCGTAGCATTCACATCATTGGAGAACTAGATGGAGAGAAGAGAGAGAGTTGGGCTGAAAAAATATTCAAAGAAATAATTTTACAAATTTGGCAAAAAAAACCACAGATTCAAGTTGAGTAAACCCCAATCAGGATAAACCCCTAATGATCCATACCAAGACATATCATAGTCAAACTTCTGAAAATTAAAGACAAAGAAAAATAAGTCTTGAAAGCAGCCAGAGAGAAATGATGTATTAATTATGTGGAGGACAAGGGTAGCATTTCAAGTAACAGCAGATTTCTCATCTGTTTGCTTTTTTCACTATAATAATAATTTATAAATCACACCTTCCTGTACTACTTCAAAATTTCAACTACTTAATTTTCTCATGTATAAAAATCTATGCAGATAGACTACCTAACAATTCTTAACAACATATCAATCTTACCTACATTTTAAATTGAGAAACCTGAAAGTAGAGTAGCATTTTTAAAGATCTGGGATCCTAAAGTGTTAACGCTTTCTCTTCTTGGGAGTGGTTTCAGGCTTGGTGCCATAGGATTTGCCCTTTGTGGCTTCTCACATCTCACACTCGGAAAATATGAGCTGCAATATGGAAAAAGGTAAGAAGTACAGCAGAGTCCCTTAGTGATAAATGAGTATGCATCATCTGTCATTAGAACTTCCTGCCAACTGGGTCATCCCTACTAAATTACCACTTGTCAGTGTTTAAAATACTGATTGATACATGACTGTGCCAAAACTGATAACACAACAGCTTTTATTTTCTAATAGACCTACTTACAACAGCCTGCTTGTCAAGACACAGATAACATGCTTTTTTTCTTAACTACTTTACCAAAAGACAATTTAATCTTAATTCAATGGCTAACAGGTATATTGCTTGGTCCCCAATGTTACATACTGCTTCTACTTGCCAAAATAAACCTACCAGCAATTCACTGATACAAGGTGTTCCAAGTTTCACATTTCATCAAACACTAGTAATCTGTTTTATCAACATAAACTGTGTTTTAATGAAAAAATTCTTTTCTTCAGTATACTTCACTTTTAATGCCCCTGAGTATAATAATTCGTTCATGCTGTAGAACAAGAATGTTTTACAAGACCTTAACTCTCAGGAGAAATTTCTCTGTAAATATAAAATGTGAGTTTTATGGGAAAGTGTTGTAGTGGGTAGTGTCCAACACTACAAAAAGCAAAAAAGGAAAGAAAAACCTAAGTTTCACCAAGATTGTAGCTTAAATATCCTTCTGAGATATTGCATATCTAACTGAATGCTAGAACAAAGTTTAGTTGAGCAACTAGGTGACAGGTAAAGTGAAGTGGGAATTCATATCCCTGAGGTCTCTAAACCAAAATACATCAGAAAATATTGTGTTAAGGCAGAACTAATCACTGGGATTTAAAGCATTTTAAAAATCTAAAAATTTTATGGTGCTTTCTTCCTTTTTAATCATTCATATTTAAATATTTGGGCTAAATTTAAGCAAGGCTCTGTATAGCCAAAGTTGCACACAAATCAATGATAGCTGGTCAATCTCAACTCTCTATAAAACCATTTAAGACCTTACTTTCCCACCAGGATTGTCTCCCAAACAGGTAACTATGGCATCATTTTGTTTACCCTTTTTTGAAATATCCTACTTAATATAGGCAAAGGCCACTTTGTGAATTGAGAGTGATGATTCACCAGGCCATCATTCTCTTTGGTGTTCACATGTAACTACATTTAGGTCATCTCCCATTGTTCTACTTTTTCTTACCACTTTTTTGTACAATCCATTCAAAACACCCAGAGGAAATGCCACTGTAGGAAAAGAGGGAAGCAACAGAAAAGCAAGACCAATAATTTCTCACCTGCACCATTCCCTTCTGTGGTACTTTTATATCTTATTATTTGTCTTCTCTATCATATGCAAGTCTTAAGTGAGTGGCCAGCATGTCTTTCCCTGGGATCTGTGTGGTGCTAGACTACAGAGTCAAAGTAGAGCAAAAGTTTAATAATAAATAAAAGCAAATGGTAATAAGAGACGACCTTTCACTGAAGATGGCAAAGCAAACTGCTCCAGAGCAGGGCTAAGGAAACTAGGAAATGCAATTACTCACAGTTGAGGAGATGTAAAGTCTTATCCTGGAAATCTGTTCTTTCTAGGTTGTGAGCAAGCAGTGGAGAGCAAAAATCTCCCAACTGAAATTGTTCATGAAAAG
This sequence comes from Dasypus novemcinctus, assembly GCF_030445035.2. NCBI lineage: Eukaryota > Metazoa > Chordata > Mammalia > Cingulata > Dasypodidae > Dasypus > Dasypus novemcinctus. The sequence goes on along the minus strand of NC_080679.1, from coordinate 105,693,781 downwards.
TGAATAATAAGGTGCACGAGTAGCAAGTCTAATGTATAAAACATATCCATGTAAAGCACAGCTATCCTTTGTGTTACTATATATACCACAACGTTTCATGGTGTCAGCAGTTTCTGGCAGGTGTTTTGTCTTCCGGTAATTTTTTAAAAAATCGTAAATTCTCTATTTACATATGTGTGTATTAGTCAACCTTAACCTAGCAACTGAGGCAAACTGTGAGTTGCCAAAGTAAAGTTTCTACATATGCATGTTTGTATGCATGTAATTACCGGCAATTCAGAAAATATGAACATGGAACCATGAAGAAAAAAAATCTTAATTACTCTAATTCCACTATCCAGATACAGCCACAGGGAACATTTTGGTGTATATCCTTCTAAATATGTTTCTCCATTCCTAGATGTATATGTAACCTCTACTGTAGCAGTTTGATATGATTTATGAACTCCAAAAAAGGATATCTGTAAACTGGTCTGTTCCTCTGGGTGTGATCCCCTTTGATTGTATGAGAGTCACCTGAAATGTCTTTGATTAAATTATCTGTTAAGCTCAGGATTTTGATTCTACCACATCAGTAGGGTGTGGCTCTGGATTGGGCCTCCACCCCCTTGGTGGGTTGATATAAATAGACACACAGAAGAATACATGAGAAGAAGAATACAAATCTTGTCAGTTTTGAGCCTGGAACCCTGGGGAGAGACAAGCCCTATGCCAGCCTGCGGCTGAGATCAGAAGAAGCTGGGCCCACAGAGCCTTAAGAGGAGGAAGGAAGGAGGGAGCAGGCAGAGATGGCCCACCAACTTGCTTCAACACATGCAACAAACTTTGGTGATAAAGTACCTCTTATGGTACTTTGAGCTGGGTTCTTTAGGGCCTTATAACTGTAAGTTTTTACTCCAAATAAACACCCTTTATAAAAGCCAAAAGACCCACACATGAGGGATGTTGTCAATGTGGGAAAGTGTGGGAGGAGGAGGGAGTGGGGCATATGGGAATCCCTTAAATTTTTTATGTAATCTAAAGTTTCTGGCGGCAGACTTGGCCCAGTGGTTAGGGCGTCCGTCTGCCACATGGGAGGCCCATGGTTCAAACCCCGAGCCTCCTTGACCCGTGTGGAGCTGGCCCACACGCAGTGCTGATGCGCGCAAGGAGTGCCCTGCCACACAGGGGTGTCCCCCACGTAGGGGAGCCCCGCATGCAAGGAGTGCGCCCCATAAGGAGAGCCGCCCAGCACGAAAGAAAGTGCAGCCTGCCCAAGAATGGTGCCACCCACACAGAGAGCTGACACAAGATGACGCAGCAAAAAGAAACACAGATTCCCGTGCCACTGACAACAACAGAAGCGGACAAAGAAACAAGACTCAGCAAATAGACACAGAGAACAGACAACCAGGGTGGGGGGTGGGGGTAAGGGGAGAGAAATAAATAAATAAATCTTAAAAGAAAAATCAATAAAGCTTCTTTAAAAAAAAAACTAAATAAAATAAGCCAACATATCTCTGGTACTTTGCATCAGCACCCCTTTGGCTGAGTACTATATCTACACATCTTAAAATGTGATCATACTATATGTGCATGAGTAATAGATTATGATCATGATCATGAAGCATAAACACAGAATGCCTTCAAGGACCAGAGGTATGCCCTATCTAAGAAGTGGGTTAAAGTGAATTCAAATTGAGCCATTTCTGTTGATACTTTCTACCCTCACCCTGCCCCACCCCCCACAAAGCAGATATAGAATAATATAAACATTCTCTTTGGCAATCCAGTCATAATTTTTTGAGTCGTCATAATTACTACTCTGCATTGTGCACTGCTAAATAATATATAGAGACCTTTCATATAAATTAGAGTCCTATGAGGCTGGTAGGAACAACACTATTATTTCCATTTTTCAGGTAATTTTAGAGCCCAAAGTGAAAGGCAGAGAGTTAGGACAGGAGCCTAGAACTTATGTGAAATTCAGTGCTGCCTTCAAAGTCCGCCCCCAAATGTCCCATTCTCTTGAGGGGCCTGTTTTTTTGTGTCTATTGAGGAACAACAGGCACATCCTGGAATAATTTTTAGGCTCCAGCCAGTGGATATCAAAAAGGAGATGTCTGATGAACAAAAGCCTCATCTATTTAAAAGGAATTTTCACACTGAGTGCCCCTTATAAAACATCTGATATATGTGAATAAATGTCAGTTCCTTCCCTCTATATCCTCACCAGGTGAGCAGGATCTATTTATCCTGACATCCCAGCAAATGTCCTTTACTCCAGTCTGCACTGTCTTCACACATACAGTAGTAAAGTAGCATATTCCATTCTCATTTAGCTGCCAGAGTCTGATCCTCCACATACCCTCTACACTTTTTAAATTCAACTTCAAGGAAGAATCAGTGGCATCATCGTTTTCTTTACCTTTTTCCACTTCCTGATCTTTCAACTCTAGACACTCTCTCTCTCTTCTCCATGACCCCCATTTTCTTATTTTTAAAATGTCCATAATTTAGCCCATTAAGCTCTTCTAGGAAAAAAAAAATTATGAAATAGGAAAAACATCCACCTCTAAGATTAACATAGCTTACATAATTTTTAAGCACAAGAGACTTCTAAAAATAATGAAGAGGAAAGTAGATATGGCTCAACTGATAGTCTACCATATAGAGGGTCCAGGGTTCGATCCTCAGGGCTTCCTGACCCGTGTGTTGAGCTGGCCCACATGCAGTGCTGCCCCGCGCAAGGAGTGCCCTGCCACGTGCAAGGAGTGCTCCCTGCAAGGACAGCCACCCTGTGTGAAAAAAGCGCAGCCCACCCAGGAGTGGTGCTGCACACATGGAGAGCTGATGCAGCAAGATGACACAAGAGACGCAGTTTCCCAGTGCCACCTGCAAAATGCAAGCAGACACAGAAAAACACACAGTGAATGAACACAGAGAACAGACAACAGGGGGAAAGGAAGAGAAATACATAAAAATAAATCTTAAAATAATAATGGTAATAATAACAAAGAAAATAACTGTGATGGTTAAGCTCATGTGTCAACTCGGCCAGGTAATTTTGCCATTGTTTGGTCAAGCAAGCACTGGGCTAATGGTAACACAAGGGCATTTATGGACTTTTGTCACTACTGACTTTACTGCGGTGGTAAATCATAGATAGCTGATTACAATTACATCAGTCAGGGAGACAGCCATCACCAATGAGTGATACTTTATCCAATCAGTTGAATGCCTCAAAAGGGGAAGTGATTCCAGCATTGAGTGAGAATTTCCCAGCTCATCTTTGGACAGCCAACATCTCCCAGAACTCATCAAGAACCTTCACTGGACTTTCATTGGAGCCCCTGGTTGCAGCCTGCCTGTGGAACCTGTACTTGTACATCCCCATGGTCATATGAGAGAGTCATAAAATGCATACTATTGACAGATATTTCTTGTTGATTCTGTTTCCCTAGAGAACCCTAATACAAAAATCAAGCCATTAGAGTATAAAATATCTTAAAGTTAGAATGATGACTATTTCAATTCTATTTTGATAATGACATTCCACCTTATGATAAATAACTTACCTGGGTCTTTTAATAGGTTGATATGATGTTATTATAGTTTCTACCTGACAGGTTGATAAAGTTGTGTTTTCTGCAAAAAGAGTTAGTGAATTTGAAGATGCCAATTTTCTATGCATACACATCAAATGCCAGTGCACATATAATTTAAAGTATTTTAAAGTATTTAAAACTGATGATCTAAGGGGAGCAGATGTGGCTCAAGTGGTTGTGTGCCTGCTTCCCACATGGGAGGTCCCAGGTTCAATCCCTGGTGCCTTATTAAAAAAAAAAACAAAACAGCAAACAAATGAAAAAGCCAACTCAGGGGAGCCGATGTGGCTGAGTGGTTAAGCACCAGCTTTTTACACACAAGGTCCTGGGTTCAATCTCCAGCCCCAGTACCTTGGGGAAAAAAAAAAAAAAGTAAAGGCTAACATGCCTCTTTTAAAAAAAGACTTATCTAAGACCTATAGTGTATCAATACTTAAAAAATGACACTTGTCTTGTACCAATCTGGTATACTCTAGGACTTGAAATGTGTTACTGTCCTTCAACATTCATATCAGCTACAAATAATCAACTATTATTTTATTTTCTCATGTCTTCAACTCTGTAACATGTTGCAAAAATGGCATGGCAACTGAAAACTGTTACAGTAAGCAATCACTATATCAATCTTATGAGTTCCATTTTATAATTCAACACTGATAGTTGAATGTAGGGATTATCCATGTTGAAGAAAACTATTTATCCCTCTGTTTATTTCCAATATAAAGAACTGGAACTATTTTGAAAACACAGGATATATCTTACAGTACTTCTGGTTACACACAAGCATTCAAGTAATACAAATATCAACTTTTCAAGTTTGGCAAAATAATGCAGTATGATGTTTCCTTAACATTAGCCATAAAAAATGTGAATCAAGAAAACTCCTAGATAGCAAGAACTTAATGACTTTGGATCTGCAAAACCTAAAAGGGGCCTGGACACATAGATTAAGAGTTGCAATTATGCACTAGGGAAAAATATGAATGTTTAAAAGAAGAGTTGGTAAAAACCAATAAAAGAAGTGAAAGATGAATAGTAAGATATTTTGAAGTTTGCGGGATTAATTCCTAGAATTCATTATTTACATAATTTGTCAAAGAATTATAAATTGAAGAAGTATGGAAATAGGAAGAAATTCAAAATATTGGAGTTCTAATCCTTGCCATGTACTAACTGTATACAACTTCACACCAAACTCCAAGCTAGCAGCGTCCTAAGCTCTACCTGTAACCCGTACCTTTCTAAAAGCTCATGTTCTACCATGCCTCTGGGCATTCTCTCAGATGAAAATGCCTTCCTGCTCATTATCAGACCTACTTGCCCCTCTCCAACACTCAGCCCCAGTGTCACTTTCTCTGCAATCCCTGTCCTAACTCTGTTTCTAATTTCATCTCACAGAGATTGTCCCCATTACATGGTATAACTATCAGGAAAGCAAAATAGCTGAGTGATGAGACATGGAAGTTGTCAAATGCAAGAGCCTGGGCCAGAGGCCAGCCTTGCCTTGGACTACTTAAATATAACCCTCCTGAGTTCAGATTTGCTTTCCTTTCCATCCTTTAGGGGGAACAATCATGGCTCAGTGTTAGTCATTTCCACCCTCTGGTCAAAGATAACCTGTATTCCAATGGAGACAGAACATTGTAATTTTGGTGATAAATGCTCTAAGCCCTAAACTTACTACATTGGGGTGTTTTAAAGTACTCATAGCAAAATGACCCAACATTTATTTCCATGGCTAAGTTCCTTTTGATATCCTTTTCCTCTTCATTTTCTCCTTGAGAAAAAGAAGAATGAAAACAAGAATGAGGGAGAGGGGTAAGGGAAGGGAAAGGGAATTGGAAGAAAAAGTTATTTGAATGCTCCCAATTCAATTTATGGAGAAAGAGCCCACCAGGTAAAAAAAAATAACATATCAGCATTTGAGGAAAAATAGTCCCTAAAAAGATGTTTATAAAATGATGAGAAATAAATGGGTTTGCAAAAATAGAGATGATTCCTTTTTAATTATAATAACAATGATAAAAGTAAAGCAACCAAAGAATTTAGGATATAAATTAATGGCACTATTATTTAAAATAAGATAATAGGAATAGATTCCATGTAAAAAGGTTTTCTTTAAGCTCCTAGTTCCATTTATTTGGGAAAGACAAGGAGAAAGAAAAGATAAAGCTACACATTTAACAGAGACAAAGGGCAGTACTTCTATGCAATTTATAATTAATCTGTGGGACCATGTGTCAGTAGAATTTATTGAGAAAAATAGCTCAGTTCTATTTTATAAGGGTAAGACATTAGAAGAAAACATTGCAATTGAAGTTACACTACCTAAGAAAATATTATAAGAGCTATTAATCATCAAGATACAGGTCATAAGTTGGCAAGCAGCTGGAGTCAAGGAAAAAAACTACGCAGGTGGCCAGGTGAATTGTGGGTGTTTTGTATCTTTTCTTAGGTATTCTGCTTAGGTACTGCTAAAGAAAAGAATACATGATGAAAATCAATTTCAGCCTGTAATTTATTTAGTATTATCATTTGGTCAACCCTAATTTCAATAATCACCCTACCATCATCCTCCAAAACAATTCTTATCTGTTTTCATCACCATATTCTATTCTCCCCACTACACAATTTTCTATATGTGTACAAGATGTAAATAACTTACTTAGTATTCATGTATTTTATCAGTGATTCTCAACCTGAGGAGCTTCAAAATACACCGATGTCTTGGTGCCAATTCAGAAATTCTAATTCAATCAGTCTGGGATGCTGCTTGGACACTGGGATTTTTTAAAGTTCCATGATGCTAATGTGCAGCCAGGGTTACAAACCATTGCATGCAACTGGACAGTGGCAAGGGCAATAGTTAGGACTGCCTCAAAATAACCCAAATGCTGACATGCACACATACACACACACATACCCGCCTCTACCTCTTATGACCAACATCCTCTAAAAGGTAGGCAAATGTGAATGGTATAATAAATGATTTATATCTGCTTTTATGCACCATACAAATCATTAGATTACCTCATAACTACTTTAAAGAAGCTTAACATTACATATCTATAAAGATTTTTAAATCACATAAGTAGATTTTGACACACTGTCATTACAACCTAACTACAAGGTAGGGGGAAAAGGTATGTTTTCTGGAAAATATTAATAATATCCAGCTATTATCCACATGCCATCCCCAATGTTGCCAATCATATTAATAAATTGTTCTTAGGATGACAGATTTATTTTTTCTATCATAAAGGCATAGTAATAATATAGTCTATGCATAGTCTCTAAAAGGGATATAGTAGCATACCTATGATTAAAAGTCTTTCAGTTTTTCCACTAGAAGGCACTTTTAGGAATTTTATAACCTGAATATTGAGTTGGCTTCAGGCATAAACTTGATTTACAAGACCTTAGATGTAAAATTGAGTTTTCATTCCTGTTACATAAGTACTAAAATTATTTTAAAATGCAGATAACTAAATAAAATTTGTGTTTTTTTCCCACATGGCCCTTCATCAAATGAAAATGTATTTTATCATCCTATTTAGAACTTTACAAAGTTCCTAGACCAAGCTTGTTTTAGTAAGTTGGACAAATAAGCAAAAAGGTTTAGAGTTCCTCCCTGGAAATCCCTAAGAGTGAAAAGGAAACCAACTGCACAAAAGAGACATGAAGGAGTCCTAGAGATTAAAATATGATCTAGAATTTTTAAGTCTTTGCTTTTTATATTAGATGTATGGATAGTTGAAACAACAATCATAAAATTATAAAAATCAGAGTAGAAGAAGGTCTTTCACAGCAATTTATACCAGTGCATATTAGGGGGAATTAAAATACGGATTTATGACACAGATATAATACCATAGATTCAAAATATCTCAGAGTTTAAAATGACCTTAGAGGTCACTTTGGCCTACCTTACAGCGATGCAGGAATTCTCATTGTACCAAAAGGAAGAACCACAAAAAATTGTCTACAAATTCTAACAACTCTATCAGCAATGGGCATAGACGGATACACAAATTCCCATCTCAATTATGCTCTAAAATGTCCCTATAGTTACCCTGCTTTACAGATACAAGTGCCACACAAATGAACTTGTTCTTATGAAAGTTTGTAGTACAATTACTAAGAACACTCACTTTCAATCTAGACAGACCAAAGTTCCGCTCTTGGTTCCAGCATTAATTTGCAATGTGACTATGGGCAAATCACTTCTCTGAGATTCTCTGCACTTCATCTTTTCACATGTAAATGAGAGTTGTTACATACCACATGAGGTGGTGCAAATTAAATAATATATGTAAAATGAACTAAAATCATAATATAAAATTATTACTAATATTACCATTAATAGGATGCAATGGTCCACTTGTCTGATTTTATAGGCATTACTAAGTCACAAACTGAGGGACAGAGCTGACTGGCAAGGAACTGAAAAGACAAGGAGAAGCCAGGGTCACTGGGAGCTATCCCTGGTGCTGGTTTCAGACCTCTGGTCCAGTGCTTGCCTGGCCCTGTTACCTTGAGTTCCAAACAGTCCTCGAACCAATCAAATTATGATTTTTAGTTATCATCTTGATTTAGTAACATGTTTCTAATGTCTTATATTCCTGATCTTAATTCCTGTTTCCTTTCCCTCAGTGTTGATTTGATTCTTTTCCCAAAGGATAACCCAACCTGACAACAAATTGTTTCCTTTGCTGGGTATTTCTGGATTACCATTTTTTAACGTTAGGTTTCTTTTTATCTCTAACCTCACCAATGGTGGTCACTAAAGTAGGGTCAATGTCGTTTCCCCCTACAATTTTCTTAGGATAACTCATATATGTCTGGAGCAGTGATTAAATTGATTGAAAGGTTTGAAAAGCACTAAAAATATTGTTAAATCATTCCAAAAAAGAACCAGCTATACCTTGGTGTTAGGTTGACAAAAATATAGCACAAGTATAAACACTACTTTTCCAATGCCCATAGTACACATCACAAATCTATCATGGAATTCTTTTTTAATCCTGAATACAGACATAGAATCCTCATAAACTTTCAAAAGGCCCAAAACAGCAAAAGGAGATATAAAAATAGAAACCTATCTACCATTCCTGAGTTAGTATCAACATGTGGGCACAGAAATCCTTCTTTTCAAAGTCTCAGTCGGTACACTGTTAGAGTATCCATACACTGATGGTTTGAAGAGAGGCAGAAGTACCATTTCACTTCAGTTATACAGAAAACTATCACATGGTTATTAAAGAATCAAAGCTTTCTCTTCTAAGACTGGAGGTGTTAGTCTTATGTTCTGGATAAATTCCAACTTAGGTAATTATATTCTGCTTACCTCAACCCCCTAGCAATTCTTCCTAGTGAATCCAGTATTATTCCTCACTTCCTACCCTAACCTGCTATGTAGTGTTACAATGAGCTGTTAAACAGCTGCCATGCTTCACTCTATGACATGACTGTGCTTCACTATATAATTTGTAACCATTTGCAGCATGCTTTGGAATCTTTCAGGATAAAAGTATTACCCTAAAATGCAAGATATTATCATCATTTTAAAGGCATACAGTACAACTGCTTATTTCAGTTAAACGCTACATAACATATTTAGAAAATACCTTATTTCATGAAAAACCATAAAAGTAGGTTAAAATACCCATGAAATATGCTACAAAGATTTTATGAAAAGGTATTTAAAGAAAGCAAACTATTTATCAACTATATGAATATTCTGCCAAAGAAAGGAGTAGGAAGAACAAATGCTTAAGACATTTTTATTTGAAAATACATCTGCCTTCATCAGATGGTAAAAATTCCCAATGTCACCCAAGAAAAACAGTGAAGAGAAAAACTAACGTTAAGTCAATGGGAAATGGAGGAATGCCAACACTTATGGAGAAAGAGATCAAAGATAAATGCAATTTTTAACATTTTCTTATTTCTCATCAGGACAGCCAGAGAATTATACAAATTCATTATTCTGGGGGCATGCATTTTCCACTACAGATTGCCTAAGGAAACAAGCAGATAGAAACATACATTTGTGGTAATACTGAATATGGTGTCATAATGTAACCAGGAGAGGTTACTGAAGGTCCATGGACCTTCTATAGCATGTTGGTGCTGAGATGATTTAGGTTAGTGGTTCTGAATCTTGAATGCACAATGGAATAACCTGGAGAACTTCTTCGAAAAACCTGATAACTGGGATTCTGATTTAACTGATTTGGGCAACAGGATTTTTAAGAAAATTCTTAGGTGATTCTTATGTGCAGCCAAAATTGAGATCCACTGCTTTAGGCTATGTCTTACCAACTTCTGTAAGACTATTGTTTGATGGGCTTTTTTTTAAGGGGGAAAAACCACCAATTGCATTGCCTGAGAGCATGTGTATCACCATACATATTAATAGAGACCACACAATTAGTACCCAAAGACACGTTTTGTAGAGATGATACTTCCTCAACTCGGAGGGGAAAAGTTTTCTCAAATAAGACTACAGAGACAAAGAGTCTTTCTGCCACCAAATGCAATCAAATCATACATATGATCATACAATGTACGTGCAAGCATGATTTCCTGAACATATTAATCATACAATTATATAACTAGCTATGAGTGTTCATCCATATGCATAAAGGCTAATAGGCATTTAAGCAAGAGTAAAACTGCAACACGGGGAACTGGGTCTGGGTCATTTTAGACAAACCTTGGCTCCTGTCTGCAAACATAATAAATATAAGTTCTGCCTAACTCTCGAGTTAAAGTTTTTTTTTCTCTAATTACCCCCAAAGGCCCAGCTTTGGGGCCTAACAGTAACAAGAAGAGTTTTTGAACCAGAAACAGTAATTGTGAATTTATAGTAAACTTTGGATGTATTATCTGTGTTACAGACTTGTCTGCAGTAAACTACAGAATCCCACTTTAGCTTTTCCTGCCACATGTCTAAAACATACCTTTTCTGTTAAAATAAATAAATAAAGAGTAACCATTAGCATATTAATGCTTACTTATCTACCTTTAGGTAGAAGACCTATACCCTTAACAACTGCATATTCATGAGATGTAAAAGAAATACCTGCAAGGTTAAGAAGAAACAGGATTTTAAACAGTCAAATGTTCTAAGAGAACACATAATGATGTGCATAGTTGAATCCCTGTCCAGAAAGATGCAATTCCACCAATTACTATTGTTCATAACAGACTTGTTCCAAAACTACCAAATCTGAAAAACAACTATAAGATAAAACATACCAAAGCTAGACAAAGAAGAAAGAAAAGTAAAAAAAGCAATGCAGGTAAAAAAGATCCTTAAATAGCAGAAAAGAGTACTGGTGATCCTAAGTTTATTTAAAAAGGAGTTAATAAGGGAAGCAGACTTGGCCCAGTGGTTAGGGCGTCCATCTACCACATGGGAGGTCTGCGGTTCAAACCCCGGGCCTCCTTGACCCATGTGGAGCTGGCCCAAGTGCAGTGCTGATGTGCACAAGGAGTGCCGTGCCACACAGGGATGTGCCCTGTGTAGGGGAGCCCCATGGGCAAGGAGTGCACCCCATAAGGAGAGCCGCCCAGCACGAAAGAAAGTGCAGCCTGCCCAGGGATGGCACTGCACAGAGAGCTTGACGCAGCAAGATGATGCGACAAAAAGAAACACAGATTCCCATGCCACTGACAACAACAGAAGCGGACAAAAAGAAGAACATGCAGCAAATGGACACAGAGAACAGACAACTGGGATGGGGGGGGAGAGAAATAAACAAAATAAATCTTTAAAAAAAAAAGGAGTTAATAAGGACTTAACACTATAAAAAGCTATGGTAGTGAATAAAGTCAGTCACAAGAGGAGAGATGGATAAAACACCAACTAAATATAGGAGTCTGTGGATTATCCATACAAGAGTTAATGAACTCCATATGCTTTAATTATCCCAAATAAACATTAAAAATAGAGGTAGCAGTTTGAAAAAAAAAAAAAGGACGCCTACCTCAAATTATATACAAAAATCAATTCAAAAATGGGTCAAAGACCTTAATACAAAGGCCACAACTATCAAACTCCTAAAAGAAAATGTAGGGATGCATCTTTAGAACCTTGTGTTACACAGTGGTTTCTTAGATTAATACCCAAAACACAAGCAACAAAAGAAAAAACAGATAAATGGGACCTCATGAAAATTAAAAACGTTACTTCCTCAAAGGACTTTATGAGGAGAGTAAAATAACAACCTACACAATGGGAAAAATATTGGAAACCACAGATCCAATAAAGGATTAGTATCTGGAATATAGAAAGAAATCCTTCAACTTAACAGCAAAAAGACCCACAACTCAATTTAAAAATGTGCAAAAGACTTGAACAGACATCTATCCAAAAAAGATATACAAATGGACAAAAAGCATATGGAAAAATGTTCAACATCATGTTCCCTGATTGCATAGCCATCAGAGAAACATAAATCAAAACCACAATGAGATACCATTTCATACCCATTAGAATGGCTGCTAATTAAAAATGGAAAATAAGTGTTGGAGACGATGTGGAGAACAAGAACACTCACTCACTGCAGGCAGCTATGACAAATGGTGTAGCCACTGTAGAAGACAGTTTGGCAGTTTCTCAGAAAGCTAAGTATACACTACCATATGACCTGGCAATTTCACTTCTAAGTTAATACTCAAAAGTATCGAAAGCAGGGCTCAAACAGATATTTGCACACTGAAATTGTCAAATGATGGAAGCAACCCAAGTGTTTACCAACTGATGAATGGATAAATAAAATGTGGTATATACAAGCAATTGAATATTATTCAGTTGCAAAAAAGAACTAAGTCCTGATACATGACAACATGGATGAATCTGGAAGACATCAAGTTGAGTAAAATAAGCCACACACACAAGGATAAATATTGAATGATCTCACTGATTTGAAACAATTAGAATAAGCAAACTCATAGAGTCAGAATTTAAAATAGGGAAGTGGATTTGGCCCAATGCATAGGGCATCCGCCTACCACATGGGAGGTCCAAGGTTCAAACCCCGGGCTTCCTAGATCCATGTGGAGCTGGCCTATGTGCAGTGCTGATGCACGCAAGGAGTGCAATGCCATGCAGGGGTGTCCCCCGCATAGGGGAGCCCCACGCACAAGGAGTGCGCCCTGTAAAGAGAGCCGCCCAGCGTGAAAAAAGTGCAGCCTGCCCAGGAATGGTGCCGCATACACAGAGAGCTGATGCAGCAAGATGATGCAATAAAACGAGACACAGATTCCGGGTGCCGCTGACAAGAATACAAGCAGACACCAAAAAGAACACACAGTGAATGAACACAGAGAGCAGACAATTGGGCATGGGGTGGGGAAAGGGAAATTAAAAAAAAAAAAAAAAAAAGGAATCTAAAATACAGGTTACCAGGGGATGGGGTGGGTCCTATTCTGAATAATGGAAATGTTTGGGTAATGGATGGCAGTGATGACAATACAACATTGTGAATGCAATTAACAGCATTGAAATATGTATCTAAATATGATTAAAAGGAGAATTGTTAGATTGTATATATGGTAGCAGAATAAAATTTTTTAAAAATCCACAGTTACACTACACAGTGAACCCTAAGTTAAACCTATAGACTTTAATTAATAGTACAATTATGAAAATGTATCATCAATTTTAAGAAATGTTCCACACCTGTGTAAGCTGTTGGTTTTGGGTTGGTATATGGGAATCAGCATTTTAAGCATAATTGTTCCAATAACTTTCTCACAACTTTCCAATAAAGAAAAAAAAAAAGATTTCAACTTTTTCAGAGAAAAGCTTTCTTTCATTCTTTGATCAAATGTAACAATTATCTTATTCTTATAAAGTAAATCACACTGATACTTGCAATATTTTATGAATTGTCTTGTAATAATTCCTTTGCTGAGATTGCTTGAACTTGAAGGAGACAACGAATCAATTTCATGTGTGGTTTTATCTCTATAACCTTATCCCATTATCCTTTCATTCCCAAGTACCCACACCATCAGGGGTTATACTGATGCTGCTTACTAATTAATGTCCTTATAAAGACATGATATACTATTAAAAATGCATCTTTTCCCATATAGTTTCCCTTTGGCTTCTCATAAAATTATGGTCTACTGTACATTTCATTATTGAAATAAAACGTCAAAAATATCCTTAGGTGGGAAGCAGATTTGGTTCAACCGAGAGAGTGTCTGCCTACCACACGGGAGGTCCAGGGTTCAAAGCCAGGGCCTCCTGACCTATGTGGTGAGCTGGCCCATGTGCAGTGCTGATGCGCGCAAGGAGTGCCGTGCCATGCAGGGGTGTCCCCCGTGTAGAGGAACCCCACGCACAAGGAGTGTGCCCCATAAAGAGAGCCGCCCCACGCAAAAAAAAAGCACAGCCCACCCAGGAGTGGCACTGCACACACGGAGAGCTGATACAGCAAAATGATGCAACAAAAAAGACACAGATTCCCGGTGCCACTGACAAGAATGCAAGCCAACAAAGAAGAACACACAGGGAATGGATAAAGAAAGCAGACAACAGGGCAGGGAGTGGAGGGTAGAGTGGGTGGGAGGGAGAAATAAATAAAAAATAAATCTTTAAAAAACAAAACTATAAGGTGAGAAAATAAATTACATACACACACACACACACACACACACACACACATCCAATAAAACACAGAGAGGTTAATTCAGATTCCTGGAGTGGCACTTAAAGTTGATAACATATAACAGAATAACAGGCATGATCTTAAACAGAGGAAGGGCAGGGAGATGTGCATGAAATGTATGCTAGGAAGTGTGTGAAACATTTTTCTCTCTCTCAGGCTCACTTCAATCCTATGATTTAAAGTTAGGGAGACTAAGGGTCAGAATGTACGACATAACTTGACAATGGTGCACATCTAGAAAGTGACTGAGCCAAGACTGAAACCCAAGTCTGACACCCATTTCTATGTTCTTTCCTCTGCAATACACTTCCTCCTATGATATAGGAGACACCCTCCCTCCCCTTGCAGTAGCCCCTAATCAGAAAATCAGCTTATCACTAGAGATGTCAATCAATGATCCACATTGCACCCAAAGATAAAGAGGGTTTAACATGATAGCACCAGTAAGAGGCAGAACTGGCATATCACCAAAGCCATGCATGATGGGAATTTTTCTAATCATAAAGGATAAGCAATCTGTACAAAATCTGCAAAGAGGAAGCATAAAAAATTCTATGGTTGCGTATAATATTGGTGATACCAAGTCCCAGAAAAGGCAGATGATCAAATTATTTTCAGGCTCTGAGCTTCAAATGCTGGAAAGAGCTGCCCCTCGCTCCTAGAATAAATTTTATATGAGTAGCCAAGTGTTACTGGAAGAGCAAAATACGTCATAAGCAAATAGAGTAGGCTAAGTCACAAGAATTTTCATTTGAAATGAATGACAGATTTTAAAAATTAGGTATTTTCCATGAAAAACAGCAATAAGTTGAGACTCTTCAAAGATTTATGAAAATCAACTATTTCTGATCGAACTTATCTATTTTATCAATGCTGGTCAATCTTACCCTAATAGTTACTAATACAACAAGTAACCCTGGGCCCATATTTCTAAAAATCAACTGATTTTTCTTTAACCTGGCTTAAAAATTCGGATTCTGCTGCTATAGTACTCTGTATGACCTCAGGTAAAGAATTCTTCCCAGCTAGAAATTGAAAGAACTGGATTAGACTTTTAAAGTTTTGATTTCTTCCAGTTCTTGAATTTTCGGAGTCTGTTCTTTCACAACAAAAAGTCACAGAAAGTAGTTCTCTGATTTTTCCTATTTTAATTACAAAATACATTAAGTTCACTCTCTCCCTTTTCTGTATCCAACAGAATATTCATCACCTAATCCTGAATATTCTACTTTCCCACTGTCTCTTGCTATGTCTTCTCAAATCCATTCTCACAGCCTGAGACAGCTCCCTCTTCAATTGGTAGAAAATAATTATAATATGCACTTAAGGACTTGTTATTACAAAATGAATTTTGGTACTATAAAAAATAGCTTTGAATAGACCCTCGCCCAAAACCCAACACACCACCCTGGAATCACCTGGTCTGCTCAGGGTATTCACTGGTAATAAATAGAGTAGATTTGCACTGGGTTTGAATGAGGTGGGTATCCAAAACTGTTAAATCAGCACTCTACATGTAGACAAATATACAAGTGCCTGTTATGTTCAAAGTCAGAGTAGCTGGAGAGTTACAGGAAGCAATAGACTGGAGATTGAAATGTAAACAATAAGGAAGGAATGTCCATGAATATACCAAAAAAAACATATCATATAGGAGAAAAGAGGTGCTAAAGTGTTATTTCTTCTCTTGGTGCCAACTAATTGCATATGGATTTTAGTTTATGTGCCAAAAGGGGAAATAAGAGAAGAGCAAGATGGCATCAATCATTCTCACTTCATGGTTGTGAAAGAAACAGGATCAAGGTCTCATCTTAGAACAACAGACAAGAAAATATGGATTTACTAAAAGAAAGAGAGGTTAGTGCTTATGTAATTATTAAACTTACCTTTAAACAAAGAAAATTATAACTTGATTCCCTGCATTAAGTCTCACTACTACCCTAGCTAAATTAAACAAACAAAAATGCCATATTTAATAGTATTGATACACAAAACTGGAATAATCTACAACAAAAATTGGCAATCACTTAAGAATTCATAGAGATACTTACTATAAAAATATATTTATAGGCAACATTAGGTCACATATAGTAAGAACAAAAGAAACCAAACTTAAGAGAAAGTTTATAATTTCTAAACACTCACAGATAGCTGGTGACAATACAAACCCTACAATACATGATGAGGGAACCCAATAGAAGAGTATGTGGATATTTAATAGTATTTGCAATATTTCCAAATAGAATTTTGCAACTTAGTGAAGCATTTTAAAGATGGGTCAGTAATAGAGCAAATAACGCTGGTTTCAAAAAGAAAAAAATTGGAGGTTGACTTGAAGAATGCATCAGTCTACAATTCTGCGCACAGTTCTGGGCTCTTCAGAAACTTAGGAGAAAATGAAAATAGGTTAATGGAAGCACAAGAGGTTTTTGAGAACATATAACTTAAAGGCAGTA
Organism: Dasypus novemcinctus; assembly: GCF_030445035.2. Taxonomy (NCBI): domain Eukaryota; kingdom Metazoa; phylum Chordata; class Mammalia; order Cingulata; family Dasypodidae; genus Dasypus; species Dasypus novemcinctus. The sequence continues at coordinate 105,677,050 of NC_080679.1, read as the reverse complement.
ATAATAACTACCATTTATTTAATGCTCGTTATGGCTCAAACATTCTATCAAGTATCTTATATGAATCACCTCATTTAATTTCCACAACCCAATAAAACCGATATTACTCTATTTTAGAGTAAAGCTAAAAATAACAAAAACAACCAAAAACAAGGTGGGAAAGGTCAAGCAACTTTCTCACCATCAGCAGCATTGATGGTATTCAGTCTCAGCTCTATTTGGCATAGTGTCGATTTTCCTAGGCACTTATACCACATTGCTCTCTCATCACACTATTGATCTCAGGATTCTTTATCCAAAAGAACTGAAAATGATTTCATTATTGAACACTGAAAAAAAAAAAAAAAGGAGGAAATGCAATTCAATAAACTCCTGCTAATCCAAAAATAAGGAGTTCAAAATAGTTGATGTTTTTGCAAACTTCGTTTTTGATTTTTATGACTCAGTAACAAATGATAAGAAACAGATCTTGGATTTATTTGGAAAAAAATTAATTTGCGGTTATCAAATACATCAAAAGGAAGAGCATATTCAACCAAAATACTAACATTTTAACGATGACACTGAGGTAAGAGATGGTCAGGTCTATTGAATTGACCCGTCAACATCTCAAACTATGAATTCACCATCTTTACCCCAGCAAACCTCAATTCGAGTTAGCACAGATATCCTCCCAGTTACTATAATCAGTACTTCAAGATCATGTCTGAACATTCCTGCCATCCAGTAAATTGTCACATCTACTTGCCAAGTCCATAACCAGTGTATTTATGTATATTCCCTCCTCTTCATTTGTATGCCACCTCCCTAGATCAAGTACTCAATAACTCCTGTTTAGTTTTTTAAAAATTGTTTCTATGATTCTATTGCCTTCCCCACCAATATCCTACACATTAATACCAAATTCCTCATCTAACAGTGGCTCCCAAATTATTCTTATCAATACTTCACATATTTGAGTCAAAGGTAAATAATTTTTTCTAGATGTAATGATTACTCACTACCACAAACCTGGTTGTAAATAGTCTCTCTCTTCATATTTTTCCCTCACTCATTCTAACCCACCCCCTTTCCCTGACAGCAAGAAATAACATGACATTGATGGAAACACAAAATATTGGAGGCAGACAGTTTGGAGAAGCTGTAGGATCTCAGGCAAGCTTAAATTTCTGAACGTTGGTTTTCTCCTTTAGAAAATGAGGGTAATAGTACCTAATATGCAAAGTTTTTGTAATGATTAGAAGTAACATACATAAAGTGCAGGCCCAGAAAAAGCACTTGATAAATGATAGTCATTATTATTATTATATCCAAGGTCTAGTCAGTCTTTAAGCCCCAGCTCAAATACCATAGAAAAAACACATTACTTTTTTTCTGTCTTAAACTCACCTGGGTATGACATTCATTCCTACAAAGCTCTTAACTTGAATATGAAGGACTCTGTCTAAATTATCTTTATATTACAGAATATCTATTATGCCCATTATCATACAAACAGTTAAGTCTTGAGTAAATTATTGAGCGAACAAAGGCGTGAATAAAACCTCAAAGAATTAAATTACTGGTAAGTATATTTTATTGTGATCTAATTACTTTGACACAAGCTTTTAAAGAATTTTCTAAATAATAAAGTTTCTTTTATCTGGAATATTTTAGGGAATGAGCCATTCTGGGTAAGAGATTATTCTGGTAGCTTAGTGCTCAAGGTTACAATCCAAATTATTTATTTCTTAATGTGAAGCTTTAACACTCTGCAGCCTTTTTCAATAGAACAATGAACAACTAAAATTATTTCTGTACTCCGCTCATCAATGTTTAACGTGAATGTGGAATGTGTACACACTATAGGTGTCAGGCAGCTGAGACACATGTGACTTTCCTGTCATATAACACAGCACTCACACTCCTAATCTATACCGTTTGGTTGCCAGCATTTGGATTGGTAGGTTACAAGACAGTCTCTGGCATTATGTGAACCAGTGGTATACTTTAGACCCATGTGAAGAATTCTGTTTTCCCCTATTGTTGAAGTTGGACTCATGTGGAAGGCATTAGCCTGCCAAAAAACTTGCCAACACATAACCAAAGTGGCAATGATGTTCATACTAAAAAAAACACTAACATTTATCAACACTTATTAGATTGTAGGCCCTGTCCTCAGATATTGTGATAATTATTTCAATTCTCATAATAAACCTAAGTGGGAGGTACAATGTCAATTTCCATTTCACAGAGAGAAACTGAAGTTCTGGAAGGTTAAGTGATTTGCCCTAGGTTGCACAGTGGTAGAAGTCAAACTAGAATTCCTGTACACCTTACTGCTCACTCCTATCTTTTATTTAGCATTATGGAAAATGGATTGCTCTGAAGTAGTGACTTTGTTAAAAGATAACTAAAGTTAATCCTTTAAACCTTAAACTAATTGATGTGAAATCTTCCTAGCAAGCATGGTACATATTCTTCATATAATGAATAGAGTATATATCATTCTTTCTGTGTACCCATGATTAGTCACCGCACTATGAGAAGCATAGTGATGTCCTCTGGGGCTGCTAAGGAAAGAAGAATCTAAGCGGACCTTTTGCTGAATTCTCCACAGTGGTTTTAGTTTGTCTTCATTTATCCCCATTTTCTAGCAGTCCTGCTCCATGACTTCTTCAGGGCTCATGATGCAGTCCCTAGTTGTGTATGGTTTCTGGTTTTCAGTCATTTTTCTACCCTGCAGACTGTACCCTTTGCATCTTACCTCCCAAACTGATCTCAGGGTAGGAACTACGAGATGGTTCCTTAGGACTATCTCAGGGTAGGACCTAAGGACAAATAGGTATGGAGTCTTTGACATACAATCAAGTCAAATTTTCTCTCTCCTTGCTGAGGTCAGGGGTAACTCCTTCTATAAAGAAAGGCATACATTTTGTTTTTGCTGCTGAATTCAGAGCACTTCCTTTTGGAGAGGTGGGGAGGGGAAGCACTTTATAGTATGTTTCTAGGGCATATGTTCAAGAGAGCAGCTATCTAACTATTGTAATTAGGTGTTAACATAGACGATAATTTCATTAAAATATTTTTGAGTAAGCAAGAGCTTGTTCAGGCCAACAAAGGGATTTTGTATGCTGAAAACAAACTGTCTCTTCTTACAAGGAGAGGAAGATGGCTACATTAATGCAGCATGAAAGATTTGGATTAGATAATACAAGAGATTTCTCAACAGTGAGTGAGTGAGTGAGTGGTGTTAAACATTGGAATAATTTACCAAGGGTATTTTCTAGTACAGGTACAGTAATTCTGTAATATAATTAAAAGACAAAAATCAAAGGAAATACATTTTCACATTCATTTTGAACAACCAAAATAATTGTGAGTGAAGACAGATAGGCTTAAATATGAAAAATTAAATTTTTCCCTTTTTCTAGTTCAGGCCTAAATTAATATTCAGAAAGATGGTTCCCATTACATGATTTCATAGAGTAAAGGCAGCAGACTTACTAATATACCAAATAACAATACTTTCTCAAATTGACTGAGAAAAATGGACACATGTGGTAAGATTAAGGTGTTTCCTGGCAACACCCCTGAATGCAGAACTCTTGAGGAAAGAAAAGAGTGTTCAGTGGGAAGGCACAGGGGCTGCCTTCTGTCCTATCAATCTACAAATTCTCAAATAACAGATCTGCTGTTGTTTTCTGACACATCTGCTTTGCAATGTAAAATAGTGTTTTCTTTAATAAGAATTCTTCAAAAAGCCCTTAGGCTCCTTGCCTTTGTTTGCACAGCCTGGAAGTTTTCATTTAAAGTTTTCACACTGTTTTTAAAATTCCCCATTTTTATTTCTAAATTACTTAGGCAAAGTCCATAAACTTCTATTTTGGCTTCACATTTTAGCTATGGAGAAGGTTGGTAGAAAGGGAAGTGGATTTGGTTCAACAGATAGAGCATCCGTCTACCACATGGGAGGTCCAGGATTCAAACCCAGGGCCTCCTGACCCATGTGATGAGCTGGCCCATGTGCAGTGCTGATGCACGCAAGGAGTGCCGTGCCACGCAGGGGTGTCCTCCGTGTAGGGGAGCCCCATGCACAAGGAGTGCCCCTGTAAGGAGAGCTGCCCAGTGTGAAAAAAGTGCAGGTTGCCCAGGAGTGGAGCCGCACACATGGAGAGCTGATGCAGCAAGACGATGCAACTAAAAGAGACACAGATTCCCAGTGCTGCTGAAAGAATACAAGCCAACACAGAAGAACACACAGCAAAAGGACACAGAGAACAGACAACTGGGGGGGGGGGGTCGGGCACAGAGAAGGGGAGAGAAATAAATTTTTTTTTTTAAAGATTTATTTTATTTATTTCTCTTCCCACCCCCCTTACACCCCGGTTGTCTGTTCTCTGTGTCCATTTGCTGCGTGTTCTTTGTTGCTTCTGTTGTTGCCAGCAGCACGGGAATCTGTGTCTCTTCTACGTTACAATATCTTGCTGTGTCAGCTCTCCATGTGTACGGAGTCATTCCTGGGCAGGCTGAAATCTCTTTCGCGCTGGGTGGCTCTCCTTCCAGGGAACACTCCTTGTACATGGGGTTCCCCTACGCGGGGGGCACGCCTGCATGGCGCGGCACTCCTTGTGCGCATCAGCACTGAACTGAGCATGGGCCAGCTCCATAAGGGTCAAGGAGGCCCAGGGTTTGAACTGCGGACCTCCCATGTGGTAGACAGACGCCCCATCCACTGGGCCAACTCCACTTCCTGAGAGAAATAAATTTAAAAAATAATAAATCTTTAAAAAAAAAAAAAAGAAATGGGCAGAGAAATACTTAGTTTCCATAAATAAGATTGCCCCAAATGACTAAGGTCTTTTTCCTCCCTCTTTTGCTGTCAAAAATTTAGGAAGTGGGAAAGCAGAGCAGCTCTTTATGTAATCCCTCTTCCATGATGTATAATCTACTATGAAATGAGGAAACTCACAACAAGTAAATACAGTGGGAAATAGGACTAGACAGCGAAATGATGACAGAAACAAATGAAATTCTTTCAGCCAGGCTGATACTAGATGTTCTCTGTGGTAAAAAAATTAACCTGAAACCCAAATACAGTGCATATTTCTCAATCTAAATATACCTATCTCCATTTGTTTAAAGTCCAAACTTAAAGCCCTAAAGGCATAAAATCCATTCACACCCTCATTAAATAAATAAATGAGTGGGTTTTTTGTTTTGTTTTCACTGGGAACATACCCACTTGACCTTTTTACAGCAATTAGGTGTAATCAAAATGAACAAATTTAAACTCTTTCTTCACCATATAATGGGACTGAGAAGGAAGGCAAGTGACAAATATATACAAGTACCAGCCTTGACAGCTTGAGCATTTGTCTCTCTTCACATTTAATCCAACTGAATGTTAGTTGAAGTAGATGATATACACGTTGATACTCACTACTCATGGCTCCCTGATGGAATTCCTTGGGATGGCAACAAGTAATTCACTGTATTTCCTCAATACATTCTTATAATGTCCAATTTGTTTGGAGGTGGGGCAATAGAGTAATATGAAAATCATGGATACTCTCTTAGTACAAAATCCTGTAGTGGAGTAAAATAGACGTCTGATACAGTGCAGACGCAGTCTACTCCATCCTTCGCATCTAATTTGACAGGTAGTGCACCACCTTGTAACATAACTAGAAAGCGGGGGAGGGTCTTACTTATGTCTGAGTCTACTAAAGTCTTTGCTCAATTCTGCTCATTTAAAACTATTTCTAATTCTCTTGTTAGAATTCTCTTTTCAAGTTTCTCATTCTCTTAAGGTGTCTTGTTTTTCAGCATTTCTGGCCATTTTGTGCATTCACTTTTCTTCATACTTTAAAAATGTGCTAGATATAAAGCCTTGAGTCCTTTCTTTCATACCATCACCACAACACATTCATTCAGCATTCCTGTCAGTTCAGTTTGATTAACAGTTGTTCTTCACTGGTCAGCATTAAGTATCAGGGACGAGGATCTCTCTCTGGGGGAAAGGCGGTATAGTAAGATTGTCGAGTCTGGGTTCTAAAACAGGATTAAAAAAAAAAAAGGTGTTGCTTTCTAGTTCTACCTTTAGTTTCTGTGTGACCTTGGACAAGTTACTTTTAATTCTCTATGTCTGAGTTTTTAGAACTATAAATAAGAAATACCTTATGGAGTTGTTGGAAAGATAAAAAGCTTAAATATGTATGAAATGCTTAGCACAATGCAAGTAAGAATTAATTAGGGTTAGTTATTGTGGTGAGCTCTACCTTTTAAGATGACATTGTCAGGAAAGAAGCTGCATATTCCTCAGACGTTCTGACTTCATAAGAATGAGACTTGTGCAAAAGTCTGGATATTTTAAACTCTCTAGTTCTGCTAGACTTTGCCTTTATGCCAATTACATGATCTAGATCAGGAAACTACTGGCTTCCTCTAGTATCTAACTCAGCAGCCTGCAAGATTCCTTCTTTGCTCTCTCCAATACACATCCATCCTCAGTACCATGGAATTTCAAGTGAAATATACCTTCTTGAAAAGCATAGTGAAATCTGTTCAATTTTCGATCTCCCCAATATCATTAAACAGAGAGTAGTCTTACTTTGCTGAACATTCCAGTCATGAGTCTCATCCCACCAATCTTGAGATGATATTGTCTCCTAGTATTAATACAGGAAAATCTGTTTTGTTGGCCATAAATCATCTGGCAAGACTGGGTGCCTTCAGTGTAGAAGTAGCCAGTACATGCGTCCCAGCAAAAACGGGAGATTCAGTCAATGAAAAACCTCTAGTCAGGAAGATCTTAAAAATGTAGCTTATTGAAATGTCCCCTGTTCACCTCACTTTTTCCAAAGATTAAGGATATTAAACCTGCACTCACATACCTTCTTAAGTAAAGGATGACACTTCCTTCTGTTTGCCGTCATTTATAATTTCAGCCAAAAGTGGGCTATGCATTTCCCTACATCCTTAAACAGAATTCACTAGGTACCATTTAATCTATCTTAATAAATTACAGTCATCCTTTTGATGTACAAGCTGTACAGTCATGGAGAAATGTCTGCAGGGCCTCTCAAGATGTGCAGGGTTGCCTGCCCTGCCATAAAATGGCTCCAGGCTGCTATGCGTTTTCACTTCTCATATTTGTTGTTTTTCTTTTTTATTTAATAGCTTATATCTCTCCTCCCTTGTTGTCAAGCTGTCAGTCAGCTGTCACTTTTTATTGCTGTCAGTGTGCCTGCCTTTATCACACCCCCAATTTGCTGCTGCTAATACTGCTGTCAGCTGAAAAATCTGATAATCAAGGCCTCTGAAACTGCACTTAGGTAAACTAATACTCGGATGAACACTGGAAGGAGATGTGAGTTCCAGTTTCGGCTCTGTCTACTTCTAGCTGTGTGTCTGTCAGAAGATACAACTTCTTTGGTTTGGACCTGGGTGCCTCCATCCAAAAATGAGGAAGTGTGTGTGTGTGTGTGTGTGTGTGTGCATGCACGATCTCATCCAGATTTAAATCTTAAATTTCTCTGGCTATCAGAAAGAATAGAAAATCTTTCCTGTGAATTAGTTGAATGCAGGTGAGACACCATTGACCCTTTCATTGTCAAAGTCAAGGTACATTTTTAGTCACTGTCATACTTGTCATACTATCACTCCTCTTAATTCACTGACCATCGTCTTTAAAACACTCTTCTCTTTGCTCCACGGGATCATTCTCTCATTGTGGACCTCCTGCCTCCTTTATCTTTTCTTTTTATTTCCATCTTGCACTTTTCCTCCACCAACCCCTTAAATGTCAGAGTGTCTTAGAATATTTCAATGTAAAAAAGTCAGGGTCATGATAAGGAACAAGCAATGGAATCTGAGAAGTAATGGCCTATGTGAAAATCAGGGACTGGTGTGTCCTGGAAGCCACTGCTATTGATATGTTATGGAAGGTTAATGTTGAAAACTGACAAGAGGATTTACAGGCATAGAAATCATCAGTGACCTTGACAAAAACAGTTTCAGTGGAGGAGCTTCCAGAGAGAAAGGTAAGAATGAAATTGGATGCAACAAGTATAAATAATAATTTTGAGGGGTCTTGGTGCATAGAAAAAAAGAGAAATAGGCGGTGGCAGAAGGGAAAAGTGGAATCAAGAGAGAAACTTTTTCAAAGATGTAAGAAATAATAGAAGATATTTCATGCTAATAGAAATGATCCAGAAGAAAGGACAACTGATGATGTGGAACAGAGAAGAAAAAAATTGCTAGAACAATAGCCCTTGAGTATGCAAGAAGAATATGCTCCAGCAAAGAACTGGGCATGGTGGCCTTAGAAAAAAGCAAGGTCAATTCATCCGTAGTAAAAGGTATGAAGACGGAAAATATGAACATGGAGTCTCTGCACATAAATTGGTAGATGTGGTGGCTACTTATGAGTCATCACTTGAGAATGAAGATAAAAGATATGATATAGAGATCTCAAAAGAGAAGAGAAGGTAGGATTAGCTATCTAGAAAAGGGGGGGAAGTAATATGCCTGCCAGGCAACTCCAAGGGTCGATGTGAATTTAAAGATGGCTAGTAAGTATGGTTGTATGTTTTTCTCCAGTTACACCACGTTGTATGCATGTAGGTAAGTGGATAGCATGTGAACAATGGATTTAATCAGGTCTGAGGTTTTTCCATTCAAATATGAAGCAAAAGGTGTAAAACACCTAAGAGTATTATGTAAAAGACTGAGTATAATGATAGAGTATGACAGTTTAGCTGCGTAAAGAAAGAAGAAGGTTAGGCCAAGAGAAGAGTGAAAGTAAGAAGTTGGCTTAATCAATGGATGGTAGGTTCCAGTGAGGTCAAAGGACTGCTTGAGTAAAAGTGATAAAGAGTGTTACATGTGCTAATCACTCTGCCTCTTTGGCAGAAAAGTTTTCAATTTTTATGTGTCAGAAATGGGAGTAGAGAGGGAAGAAATCTTGTCTATTCAAGTGGCAATAAATGCGCTGGGTTATAAAATAATGGGGGTGCAGGGCTACTACAATAAATTAATCCTGAACTAATGAACTAATATTGAAGGCCTATTATATGCCAGGCACTGTGCTAAGCATTTGACATACATTATTTCATTTAATTACTATGAGGTAATAAAGTAAATATAATCATAACTGTCAAAGAGTCTGAGCCCAGGGACAATGCCCTTGCACAGGTCACAGAGGTAGTAAGAGATGTATGTGATGACTACAATGTTTAAGAGCTTTCTAAATATGCCACCATGCCACCATGCTATTCCAAAATGCTTAATAAATACAGTGAACTATTTTGAAGTAAAGTCTTCTCTGATACTATTTTTCAGATCTTTGGACATGAGGCAGAGAAGGTCTGAAAAGGGCAATAGGTGTCATAAGTCCAATATTACTGAATTGCTAAGAGGGCAGACATGCTCTAAGATTTGAGAGATATCAACTCTATGAATTCTCAGTTTCACTGAAATATGGATTTCCCCCTCTCTGATTAATGTCCATTATATAATATTATATATTGTTATAGCACTGTATTAATAATTTAGCCATATCTTCTGATTTGTTTTTTAGTTAAATTCATTTTGGCCGTGACCAAATAATAACTGAATAGGGAGAAGGATATAAGCATTCAAAGTGTCTTTTTTAAAATCACCTTGGTTATTCTGCCTTTGGCATTACTAAATATTTTCCAACATCTCAACAAAATAATACTCTTTTTTAACAGTGCAGACATTGGAATGACTGTCATCCATGCAAATAATCACTTACATTATATGAGTTTAGATTGGAGAAAGCAAATTATCATTTGAAAATAACTCAAATAATGCTCAGGGCTAAGAACCTTGCTTAGGAATATTATCTTGGCCACAATATTTCTTAAGCTTCTTCCATTTAGCTAGATATTTTTTTTTATGGTGCTATAGTTCAAATTAATAAACTATTCAATTGCCACAGGTGTATTAAGCACATGATGTTGTAGAACATATCAGAGGAAATGAATTTTAAAACATACAATTCATTTGGAATTCTACAGCAGAAATAATTGAGATGTGCTCCACAACCATCTCACTTAAAAATGTACATTTTGTCTGTACATGAAAAACTAAAAAACATCAAATAATAAGTTTCATATTTTTAAAATATATGGGAAACATGTGGCTCAAGCAGTTGGGCTCCCACCTACATATAGGAGGTCCAGGGTTCAATGCCCAGGGCCTCCTTGTGAAGGTAAGCTGCCCGTGCAGCGAGGTGGCCCATGTGGAATGTGGGAGTGCCACCCTGTGCGGGAATGCTGCTCCATGCAGGAGTGCTGTCCGACATGAAGAGCTGGCACAATAAGATGACGCAACAAGAGACACAAAGGAAAGACAATTAGAGACATAACAGAATAGGGAGCTGCGGTGGTGCAAGAGAATTATCGCCTCTCTCCTACAGAAGGTCCCAGGATCGATTCCTAGAGCTGCCTAATGAGAATACAAGCAGACATGAAAAGAACACACAGTGAATGAACACAAAGAACAGACAACAGGGGACGGGGCAGGAGGGGGGGAAATAAATAAATCTAAAAAATAAAAAAAAAACCTTCATATATAAAATTGCATTCTAGCCAATCATATGTCTAAAGTATAGCAATTATGCAGATATAAAGTTGTGTTCTAGCCAATCAAAGATCTTTCATATATTTTAGAAGTTGAAATCCTCGCATCACACATAATAAAACTATATACACACACACATTCTATATAATACATATATATATACACATACGTATCTGAAAAATCAATTGTGGTCTTAGTTCCATTTAGCTTTATGGTTTTCAAAACTGCAAATAAATCTTTAAGTGTTTCTGACAAACAATGTATAATGACAGGAAGTGTGGACAGTAAGCAGAAAACTGTATCAGAAATCACAGGACCTAAACTTTAATCCAGGCTGTGACAATGACCAGCAGTGTGGGTGCAAACTGGTCTCTACTTCTCTGGGCCTCTGTTCTCTGAACTCCAAAAAGAAGGGATTGGGCAAGGTAGTCTAACTTAAATTTTATGACTAACTTGATTTGGTATGGGGCAGATTTTTCTTCCATGAAGTATTAACTAGTAAGACACTTAAGTCAGCATTAGGTAAATATGGTTAAGGACGACTGTTCCTACTACAAAATGTGGGTGAATTCAGTAAGTAGAAACCATGGATACTAATGCTGACCTGCAAGGCATGCATGGACATTAAACTGTTTCCTGACTTCGTTTCAGGAATGGGGAAGAAACAGCTGTCCCTGAACTCTTTTTAAGGACATAGAAGCCAGTTACAAAACCACAGCATCCCCTGATATAAGAGGCCCACTGAAGTAAACTTTCTATTCACAAGGGAGAAGTATTCCTTGTGGTAGTAAAAACAATTTTGCTAAGTTTAATCAAAAGTGAAAAGGAATTCCGGAATGTTCCCTTTGAGCCACATCATCCATTGCTAATTCAGGGTGGGCCCAGTAACAAGGGTAATAAAAAATGTCCTTCTTAGTAACTAAGAAAGAGAAATGGCAATTATTAAGTCCATCTGCAACCCAATATAGAAGACTTAAGTCTTTATTAAGATAATATAAACAATAAAATTGGAGGAAGGAAAAAAAATAGAAGAAAATAACACGGGAAATGAATGTAATCCAAGCAGTGACATTTAACACTGATTTACTTGGAATAGTTAGTTATATATATAAACTAATGAGCATATACTGAACGCAAAGGGTGAGAAATATGCTACACTATGACTTCTACAACAAAACAACATATGAAGAAACAAAATGTTAAGTACTAAAAGCTAAAGCAACCTGCTTTGACAAATAAATAAGAGAAGAGAAATCAGTATCAGAACTAATCACTCAGAAATAGGTTGGACACCTGATTATTTAAAATCTTTGTAAATCATAGCCTTGAGAAATAGAACTCAATTCTCTAACTATGCTTATGGTGAAAAGTTAAAATTGGCAAGAACACCACCATTTTCTACACATTTGAGGAGGAATTTATGACTCAATATTGAGATCAGAGTTAAACATACTGACCTGCTCACATCAGGAAACCTGATGGGAAAGTAAATAACTTGGCACTTGGGTCTGATGATGCTTTCCAGATCCTTGGGTCTATGATCAGGAATCAGCTTCATAAATTTTCCAATAGAAGTGAGAAATGATTCCATATTAAAAACAGAGTTGAATACCACCACATCAGCCACCAAGCTGTAAAGGAAAGGATAAATGCAAATGATGTGTCCACACTCATTCAGAGTTATTTTTACAAGCCTAAGACCTCTGTGTGCTAATCACAGTTTATACCACACCTTAGGGTTGCAGAGAACTCTGCAATTCTCATCATTATTTATCAAATATCACAAAAAGACAAGTTAGTTTCATTAGTATTATATCAGAGGGAGGTGGCTTGGTGGCAGCAGGAAGGGAAGGTAGCAGAGAAATTAAATGATATAATAGGTTCACACAAGATTTCAAGTTTACTACAATGCTAGGAACTTTCTATATTATCAACAAGAATAAGTACAGCAAGACTTTTTTCTCTGTGGTCCAACTATACATAGCGGGTTTCTATCAGCGATGTACATAGTTTTACACTATACTACTGAAAACAGAACATTTGATTTACTTCACAATTTCTTCAAAGAGACTAATTCAGATAAAGCTATTTCCATACTAGAGCATCATACCTTCGACATTATCGGGCCATGGTGGCTGCTGGGGGTAGGGAGTGGGAGGAAGAGATGTGATGTGGGGGCATTTTCGGTACATAGAGTTGTCCTGGTTGGTGCTGCAGGAACAGTTACCAGACATGGTATGTCCTCCCATGGCCCACTGGGTGGACTGTGGGATAGTGTGGGCTATGATGTGGACCACTGACCATGAGGTGCAGCGGTGCTCAGAGATGTATTCACCAAATGCAATGAATGTTTCATGATGATGGAGGAGGTTGTTGTTATGGGGGGAGGAGTGGGGTGAGGGGGATGGGGGGTATTTGGGGACCTCATATTTTTTTAATGTAACATTAAAAAAATAAATAAAGACCAAAAAAAGAATGGGAGAATTTGGGATAGGGTAAAATTATTGGTTTGGAATATGATGGTATTTTTTTGTAACTTCATAGTTTATATTTTAGATCATATAAAAAACACTTCAACATGAAAAAAAAAGTATTTCAAATAAAAAGGTTTTAAAATGTGAAAAAATAAAGTCTATTTCTTATTTTAGTCCTTTCTTCAAAAAACTGTCTAAGGTTTTTTAAAAGTTCTGGGATTACACAAAAAGGATTCTTCAGGAGCTCCATGAATAATTTACTTCACTATTATGTAATATTTGGGGAAGTCAGAGAATTAGAAGAAATTAGTAGAAATGGAACCAGAAATCCAAATCATTAGATGCTACTGACTACATAAAAGAATGTTTCATAAAGATCCACAACCCTGTGGACCTCCAGAATTAGATAAAATAAATTTAATATTGGCTTTAGCTTTTTTTTTAGGTCCTGGGCTGGGGATTAAACCTAGGACCTCGTATGTGGGAAGCTGGCACTCAACCACTGAGCCACATCAGCTGGAGAAACCAAATGAGTTGGTTTCTTCATTTTATTTTTGCTTGCCGTTTGTTTTTGTTTCATCTTTTTTTTTCCCCCAGGGGGCACTGGGAACCAAACCCAGGACCTCCCATGTGGGAGGTGGGCACTCAACGACTTGAGTTACATCCATCCCCTGGCTATTACTTTTGACTAATAGAGTCTTTGCTTTAATTATTTAGCAATAATTCAGTGCCACTTGATCTCAATGAAATGCATAAAAATGCTTTGATAAGATATGCACACAATTAAATAGACAAGGTAGTTAGATAAATTTCACCCTAAAAATGATATCAAGAAAACTGAAAAAAAGAAATCTAAGTTCAGAAGACCAAAAAAACACAATGAAATAAGGAGTACTCATAGAATAGAAATAACAGAGCAAATCCTCAGTTTAATCGAATTCATATTTACTGAGAGCCCAAGTTCCTATTATTAATACAGTAGAATAAATAAAGGAATTTTAATTCACCACCCCCCACACTCTGAAAAACATTGCTTTTCCATACAAACCCCAACAGCACCAGTTGAAACCTAGTGCAAATTTGAGGTAGGGAGGGGTATGATTATAATGTGGAATAATATAAAAGAATGTCACAGAAGTGCTGATACAATACTAAGCAATAAGAAAGCCAATAAAATAATATATCAAAAGGTAAAAGATGTTTTACAGCTAGTCTGTTTTCCCCATATGTCACATATTGTAATAGCGACCCATAGGTCATAATATATAGTTACGACATGTGTTCATAAGTTAGAGGGTTAGGGAAACCTCTTTTTAAGGTGAGTGCTTATGTCAGTCATCTTTAAAATCCTTAACTGCCATGCAGCCAAGAAAGAAATCTGACAGTGCCAACAAAAGCAGAAGTCAGCAAAAAAACTAAAGAAACATTTGAGGAAGCAGGAGTAATACTTTTCAAAGAGAATCTGAACAGGACTGCTTTCTAAGACTCATTTTTCCTCTGGACAACGGTAAACCATTTTTTCCCCATTAAGAGGCCAACCAATGATCAAGTCCACTTCTTTCTCTCCAAGCTTATCTATCAGTTTACCCTCTAAAGAAGAGCAATGCTGAAAAATCTCATACAAGCCTTTATAATCTCATTTCCTATGAACAAAGATAATCTTTTATGTGAGAGAGAGATAAGGGGCAGTAATATATAATTTTTTAGATATATAATCTCAGAGGGCATGCAACCCAACTACGTTCTTATAAAACCCAGTCTATGCTAAATTAAAGGTATAAGAAAGTTTACATAAATATTCTTTTTGGTGCATTTCCTCCCTGATATGAGTGACTATAACTTCCATTAACTTTAAAATCCACTCATAAAGGGAAAAATAGACTTATTTTTTTTTCCTAGTGATTTCTCAGGAGTAATAAAGACACACACTCTAGGGAAAAGAATGATGATAATTCAAGAAATTAAAAGAATATTACAAATGTTTTCCATATTGATAAAGCATGAAAGATTTTATTTTTGTTTTTAAAATATGTTCCCCTTTTCTCTTTCAATATAAAATATTTTAATTTTATTAGGAATTTTTAAAATTGTTGCTTTTTTTTTATGAGATATCTGACGGGAAGCAGCTCTACTCTATTTTGATAGCACTGCTACTTCACAATTGAAGCAGCTTGTAAGGATGATTGCAGGAAAACATTTACAAAATGCTCAAAACCCAAAAGATTACCACATAGCTGTTTTTCCAAGTCAACTCAACTATGTAACATACTTGCAAGAGTTGTGTGTCTGTTTAAACACATCATCAATCTCAGTTTCTAATAACTGTTAATATAGGGAAGTAAAATGTAACAAATCACTGCCAAATGGATTCCATTTGACTGTTGCAGTTATGTTGAATAGGATCCAATAGTAAAGCCATTTCCCAGAATTGTTATTAACTTCTCTCATTAACCTTCAGGAAAGATACTTTATTCTGACATAACAAAAAAAAAGGACCATCACCTTTGAAATGTCATGGTATTTTAAGGCTGTGCAATTTCAGAAGATTCAACCATGGGAAATAAAAACACAATCACCTAAGGATACATTTCTCATACTTTCCAGTCTTACAAAAAAACTTCTCGCTCCACTATGCTTTTTGTTTATTCCTCTGTGGATTTCTATTTTGATTTTAGCTTTTTACAGTGAAAACAGTGGGTAATACCAGAGTTGACTAACTGCCCTTTTCTGAAAGAATGCCTGAAACAAGAGATCATGGAATCAAGGTAAAGGTCTCTGATGACCCTTTGATTCTATTCTGAATGTTACGAAAAACAGATAATTAGTTCAACATACAATTAGACTGTTATGTATATTAAAAGAGGAATAACTATGATCTTCTATAAGCTGCAGATGGGCAAGTAATTACTACCACGGAAGGTATGTTTACACATTTGCACCTATCTTAAAGTATTAAATAAATGCCTGGTAGATGTCCAGCTGTAAAAGCTGTAAAGAAAAATCTGTAAAGAAAAAGGTGGCAGTGGACCAAATATGATGCTGCAATCTATACCTACCATGAAAGAATTTGGTTGTATCCATATTGGAAATCTCTCTCCTGACATTTCTTGACAGGATATACCAACTGGTTCTCATGGAAGTACAGAATCTTTTTCAATTTTCCAAGGTCAGGCCGTAGAGCAGCCAGTTCAGTCAGGTTAAGCACGGAGCTTGCAAAGAGGATCCTGGGAAACAAGGAAATTAGGATTTACTGTCACAAGCATGCTTGTAGGGGTCATCCTTTGCCCTTCTTCTTTCCTCTTCCCTCATCTCACCCAAAAAAAAACATATCCCCTACAGGGACACATCAATAGTTAAGCCTTAATACCATGTAGCAGCATTCTAGGTTTTGATCTCTTAAAAAGCAGCTGCTAAGAACTATAAAAGCCCCGAATCTCATTGGTCCTCTTAGCTCAGTTACAGAGAGATGCAAAAAAAAAAAAAAAAAAAAGCTGGATGGATTTTATTGAAAAAGGCAAGAAAAGCTCTAGCTGAAGGACAAATGGAACAAAGATAAGGCTGACTGGGGAATAGTTTGCTTGCCAGTTTCATTACACTTTACTTCTTTATGCAACCAACTACTGAAATTCAATCTATGAGCAGGAATGGCACATGTTCATGCTATGACATAAACCCTTTTGATTTAGGCAATAGACTTACCTAGTGTGGTCTTTTCTCTTGGCATATTTTCGCCCTGCCTTCCCTACCATTTTTTAAAGTATCCTGCAATACTTGTTTTATTTTATCTTTTCTTCTCCATTACTGAACTGCTAATGGCACCAGAGATGCAACCTATAAAATCCCTTATAAAAAACACTACTTTAAAAAATGAAAAAAGGCTAATTCCTTGTTTATGGTAAGGAAAAAAAGAGGAAGCTGAAAGCTTACCTATCCACGTTTATGAATGAGAAACAGTGCTTATTTACTCACTCATTCCACAAACATTTACTGAATGCCTACTGTGTCCTAACCAGGAAGGACTAAACAGATGAACAAGACAGCCTACCAGAATGAAAGCTGTCTGTAAGACAGACATATACACAGTATTAGAGGAAAACAGAAAGGAGTAAGAACTGTGTGGGACAACGTAAAATGCTTCACTAACTAGGAGCCTAGCACATATGGACACTAAAGAGGTACAAATTATAGTCCCTGAGCAGCTGAGGACATTTAGATAGCACATTTTTGATGGTATGTCACCATTATAATACAATGTGGCATCATTTGACCCTTACAGCTTTAATTTCCATTCTAAAAAATGAGGTTCGAGAAGGTTAAGAGTTTTTTTCTAGGATCACACTGGTAGGGTGACAAATAAGGAACTCCCTTGCCTTCTAAGTCCAAAGAGCTTTTCATTTTACCACAGATATGAATTGGCTGTGGACTACTTACATTGCAAATGCTTTCTTCTGTGCTTTATAATACAAAATATCATCCTTGTTATTACCGTGATTACAACTACTATAAATCCTCCCTTGCTGGCAAGCCAAATGGCTAACTTCAGGTGTTTATATGATCTGCAGCACTAGCCTTTCACATAAGAAGAATAATTATATAATAAGTACATTTGTCATAAAGAGGAACTTGAGTGTATTCTTCATGAACTGAAAGAGGCAGAACAGACCAAAAGGCAGTGATACCTCTTTAAACCCACACTGCTATATTAATGGTATAGTTTACCTCTTCAAAATAAAAAGTCTTAACAATGAGATGCATTTATTTCCTAAATTTACTATTCTGCACCCAACTAAAGCAAACAGAAAAACTGGGGCCAGATAACATGCTGTTTTGTCTAAAGATATCACCACCCCTCTACCACAACTATAAGCCTTTCTAAAACTTAGATTGCAAATTCTGAAATATGAAGATATTTGCCAACCTACAAATTTGATATTTAGCAGAAAGAACAACAAAATATTAATCTCAATCAATATTTTCCTTAAAAGAGAATGGATGGCAACTTGTCAGTCTAGTTATTGAATAATACACCCTCCCCTCCTTCTTTTTTCCCTCCACACACTACTGCAAGTGGTGACTCACATTTTTAATCAAGACCAGGGCAAGCTCAATGTCTTTTGCATACAAAGAAACAAAAATTCATCAAATGTAGCCTGCATATTCTTTTCATTACAAAAACAAAATGATACCTTTATACTGAAAAAGTCTGGTGGATACCACCTTAACCAAGTGCTCAAACTTAACACAACCAATAATAGGACAAAGTGACGTGTATTTCCCAATGTGATATAGGGAGAAAGATATAGGTCATCAATGTAGTATTCATGCCAAAATGCCTAATCCGAATTTGCTCATGAGGAAATAATGAGACAAATATTCTGCAAAATAAATGGTCTGAATCTTCAAAAATATCAATGTCATAAAAGAAAAAAATCTAGAAAATACAGACATGACTACAAAATGTAATGTGTGATCTTGACTTAATGTGAGAAAGGGGAAAAAACAGGTATAATGGTATTAGGGCAATAGGGAAATTCTGAATATGTGCTGAACATAAGATTATAAATTTTATCCATCATAAATTTCTTAACTGTAATCATTATATTGTGGTTGGTTATATAAGGGAATAATCTTATTAGGAAATACATGCTGAATTAGGTGTGAACTATCATAATGACTGCAAATAATTTTTAAATGGCTCAATCAAAATGTTACTAATAAAAATAAATATTCATTTGTTTATAACAAATATCCATTTTATAATTACATAAATAGCAAAATATTAACTATTGATTAATCAAAGTGAACAGTATATAGCAATTCATTGTCTTATTCTAGCAAACTTTTGGCTAAGTCACCCAATTATAAAACTACAAATTTGGGGACATATGCATTAAAGGCAGTAAGTAGAAGGGGAAAAAAACCCATGCTATGTTATATAAACAGAAATGTCATCCATATGTATTTCTAGGTATAATCCAATTGTTAATGGAGAGAATTATCCTCAGTGTGGATGATTTGTAGTAAATATTTAACTAAGGAAAAACCCTTCACTCTACTCCTACCACACATGCCCTGTCCAACCCATCAGCTGATCCATAATGAGGGAATCAAAACCTAAATTTAAGTCTTTCAAATAAAAACTCCCAAATGAAAGTATGCAATGATGTGCCATGGCAATGATTTTCAAAACTATTAAAAATTTGGGACTGCTCACACAACACTTTCTTCAGTTTATTAATCATGAAAGGAAATTCACTGTATTTTACAACAAACCTTGAAATAGACCTCACTACTTCTAAGTTGTGGAAATTACATCCATCATCAGTAAGGCATTTCTCTCTGCTTTTTCACGTGTAAAATGGTTGTTAAATCAGGTAAGAAGCCATTCCTCAAATATTTAGCTCAACAACCTCCGAAAAGAAGCAATAAATATGCCACAAAAGGAATGGAGGCACCATTCAGAGGCAATTTTTACTTTACCCCCTACCACCAATGTAAAAAAAAAAAGCAAAAGAAAAGTTTATAATAATACAGTGAATGACATCACCCCTTCAGCAGTTAATTCCTAGAACAGCAATGTTCATCTTGCCTCAGGTAGTATTTAAGCAATAAATTCTAACAAGGTGAGTTTTATCATCCCAGTGTGTCTGCGGCAGAAAAGGGCACAAGGTGATAGCAAAAACCATGAGGAACAAGATAATTCCTGACAGCTGCTGCTTGAGCACAAGTTAAATTGAACAGTTTATCTCAGCATGAAGATGTTATAAGGCTTTATGTTTAATATTTTTAAATTAACATAAAACCCAGAGAAAGCAGTTGGGCAATCTTTTACAAACATGACATACTACAATCACTATATAAGCTGGATTAGTACTTATTACCATGCTACTACAGAATTAAGCTGTTTTTAGACCACCAAAGAGCTTTAAATTGCAACTTTTGTCTCCGTAAGAGAAACCTATATTTAAAATGTCTGCTAAATTCAAATTAACAGCTACATCATTAGCTTACCATCTCCCCAAAAGTACGAGTAAGCTGCTATTATAATAGTCTAACCAAACGGCTCTGTGCTGCAAGCACACAAACACCATTTCCAGTATTGGTGACTATATCCATACACACAGTTCAATTGTTTCCAATGCACAATATAACTGCTGTTTGAGTCATATTTGCTTAACGAGTCTAAAATAATTTAAGACAATGAAATTAAAGATTAGATGTGTTTTTTTCCAGCTCAGTTCCAAGAATCCAGTTGTTTGCTCTGAATTCCATTTTCTCAATTTGCAAAAAAAGATGCTGAAATATACATAAGGACTGTAGGACAATGGCCATGATGATCAAGATGAATGCTTTCATAACTTAAATGGTATGGGAGAGTACTGAAATGAGAAAAGGCAGGCAGGCATTCAGTATTCTAACCAGCACCACACTCAATCTAGTAATAATCCTTCATGGACCAGGTCGTCTCACTCTTGCCCCATGAAATCTTTTCAATATGCCCCTCCTCCGAAACAATTTATCAAATAACAGGATATAATGCACAATTTAACACAGATAACAGTTTGGGTTATGTTACTTATACTTAAATAACTTCTTGCACAGCTTGACTAGGCCTCTGACAGAGGATGGCTTCCATGCTAGAGGATGACTTCCATGCTTCCAGCTGTGTCACTTTGCTCAATACTCAGACTCTTTGTCCAGATTCACGTTGCCTGGTCTCATGACCAAAGTCGTTTTTCCTTTGCTCCCTGTTGTGGGTTCTTGATCCTTCATACCTACTCTCCAGAACCCTAATCAGTGCTATTCAGTAGCACTTTCTATGATAAAAGAAATGATCTATATCTGTACTGTCCAATATAGAGTCACTAGCCCCATATGGTTCCCGAGCATTTGAAATGTAGTTAGTGCGACTGGGACTAAACTTTTTATTTAATTTAACACAATTTAAATTTAAATTTAAATAGCCATATGTGGCTAGTGACTGCTATATTGGAAAGCACAATTCTGGATAGACCAGATTTTCATCACCTGACACTTTTCCTATCTCTATCCATGGTCCATGAATGCAGTTCCTCATTTAACTGATTTTCTTGCACAGGCTCGTAACCTGTTTGTGATAATACAGTTTCTAAGTTCTTCCTGGCTAGCTGAATTTTATCTATGAGTCCTTCCAATTCTGGAATGGCACTATTTTTTCTCCTTCTGATAATTAGAAGAAAGATATTCACTACAAAAAACGTTATAAGTACAAAAAATATAAAGTAAATATCACCAATAAGCACCCCACACAGAGGTAGCCACATTAGTGCTGTGGTGCTCTTTTAGTATGTAATGTTGAACACCTATAATTTGAATTAGGCTAAATGAGGGACATAAAATGGAAAACAAAGTATAGCTGAGATAAGAAGAAAATTGGCAGGAAGAGGAACTGAATGAAGACCAAGGAGGTTGGAGCACTTTATTCAATGAGAGAGAGGTCAGAGATGAAGCTAAGGAAGTAGACAGATCTCTGTAAAATGTGAAATTATTTTGGAATTTAAAGTAAGAGAAATGTGAATTAACTGAAGTATCTGAAGTAGCAGAGTAACAATTATGTCTGCACACTGGGCATATTTGCCTTTACTCTTTCCCCTTTGTAATACATACACATTATTGCAGTATTTTTTGCTTTTAACCCTTGATACCATATTGTTTTGTCAGGTTAATAATTATTCCTAACACATATGATTTTTAATAGATTTATGTATCTCATGTACCATAATTTCTTCATGCAGGGTACAAATTTTGCATTAATCTATCTATAAAGTTTTGAATTTTCTTTGTACAATCCCTTATATTTTTATTATTTTTGTTCATGTATTTCATTAGCTTTTTGTTGTTGTTACTTTTTAATCTCAGAAAATTTGCTCTGACTGCTGCCTGGAGAATAGCTGTAGGATAACAGGTGAAAGAAGGGAGAACCGTAAGGTGAAGAGAAAAAGGATGATGGCTTGGACTGAGGATAACAGCAAAAGTGACAAGAAGTGATCTGAAAGAGCACAAGGTTGCTGATGAACAGAATAAGAGGAGTAGAGAGGAGTGCTGTTGCTTTCTTCCTTTTATTATTCCCACCCGAAGTGCCTTGATAGTGGTTTTAAAATAAGGGATCTCAATAATGCAAATATGCAGAAATGAAAATTACTGCAAACATCTCAAAAGTCTTTGGCCTAAATTAATATTTTTTAAATTCTTAAAATGTGTAGAAAGATAACCCAGCTCTAATATTCATTAAGAACCACTGATACACAAAATTCATTTTTACACAACTTGTACTTCGTCTTAATTAGAACATGTCTACTTCACGTTTAAATGCTACAGATTTTCAAAAACCTTTGAGAATAGCACATAGCAAAATGTTTCCACTTGCTACAACAATTACAAATACAAGGTGGAAGTGTTATCTAAAGAAAAAGGAAAAGAAGACATTTAATTTCAAGGTTCCTGAAACCCTGTGATGGGTAATTTACAGGCTGTTAAAAAGAGTATCTGGTTGTCCCAAAAGCTGTCCCATGTTGTAGCATTAATTAATCTGGCAGTTTTCTTCACCATGCAATTTTCCTTTCCTGTGCTTCCCATGAAGGCCAGGAGAGCACCGAGTAAAGAATATCTGTCAGGAAGGCAGGTGTTGAGACCTGTAGGAAGGACCTGCCACTGCACATTCTCTCTGCCAGGGCTGGTTTCTGAGTATCTCTCCATGCTGCAGTCGTGGCACTCTGGCCTGCCTTACAGATGCTAAAGGAGTAAAATTACATAATACCTGCTGAGTTTCTTTGGCTAAAGGTGCCACTTAAATTCAGGTGCCACTTAAATTATTCCAGCCACCTCTCAAAAGTCTTTTAATTCTTGGTATCTGGCACAGTGCCTAATCCAAAAAAGACACTCAAGTAACTATGTTTGTTAGAAGAAAGCAAGGAAGGGAAAGCCTACTTCTGAAAAAAATTCTATAAACCACTTGAAAAGCTTATTGTATATATTTTAGCATTTTTGATGTTTGTGTTCATTTCTTTTAGGAATGAGATCCATCATCAAGAGTATTCAGATACTCTTCGTATAAGACCCAAGGTAGTATAAACCACTTTTAAATTTATAGACATATCTGTCTTAGACTTTTATCAATAAATCATAATAATATTGTCAAGCTCTCGACCTGACAAACTAAGAAGCACAAGATTACCACCCATGTTCCAAAAGAACTGAAAATACAATTGGTAAGGCAAGCCATAATTATCAGAAACATTAAATAACAATTAAAAAAACAAGCAACAGCACTGTTGAACACAAAAAATGTCACAAAACAGTGGGAGATTGATTGTGAATGAAGGCAGAGACACTAAAACCTAAGAGGGTCAGAGGAAGAAGAGAAAACTGAGAGAGGACAGGCCAGGAAGTCTTGGGACTATTGGAGGTGGCAGGAGAAGCCTGGGTCTTGGGAGTCTGGGGTCTGGAAGGAGCATTACTATGTAAATCCAAAGAGAAGAGGCACAACTGGCTAAAGTTTAAGGTTTGAAAAGTAGTAAATAATTGGATAAAAAATAGGAAAGATGGTCTTCCATCAAACCTGGGGTACCCAAATGCAGGATAAGAGGTTTGTACTTCATCCATTGGCAATATGGTGACCCACTACAGGTTCATGATTATTCTAACAATCTTTTATTCCTTCTTCTTACTCTTAATTAACTGAGTTGCTAATACTCATTGACTAAGAAAACTGGTAGTAAATGAGAGGATAAGGAATTAAATGTAGTACCACCATTACTATCATTCCTTAAAATAAGAGTGCTCTGAACACATACAAATACAGAAGAGATAAATCAGCTAATTTAAAACCATGGTTCACAATCATCACATCTTCATTATGACATCTTTAGGCTGGTGTAATATTCTAAAGGACGACAGGAAACCATGCATTGTGCAAGGTTCTTTACATATATCATCTCACTTAATCCTCACCACCGTCCTAAGAGATATGTCTTATTTCTCCATTTCACCCATTAAGAAATTAAAGCACAAGAGGTGTGAGTAAATACTAGGACAATAACAGTTACTAGGAGGCAGAGATGAGCTTCAAATCCAAATCGATCTGTACCCAAATCCTCTACATTTTCCTCTTATTCCACATTGATTTTGAATCATCTAAGATTAGAATGTGACTCTTACTGCTCTCACATTAAATGCATTTCTTATTATAGTCCAAATGTTTGAGAAATAAAAGAGCATAAATAGTATAAATAACTTCACTAACCTGATTTTTTTTCTTCCCTTCATTCATCACATTCATCTCAAATATTTACTGAGTGAAAACAAGACTGTGGCCAGACAAACCATGGAGAGGTAATGCCCACCAAGAAGAAGTGACCTAGGCACCATCCTAAATAACACAAGGGGTCAGTCCACAGAAATAACAAGGGAGTGGTCAAGGCAGTAAGACAGAGAGAAGTGGCTGACTTAAGAGCAATGAAGGAGAGAGAAATGATCTGCTTGGTTATTGGGAGGGCTGACTCCAAGGTTTTCATCACTAAGGTGGTGGCAACATCCCTGAATACAAGAAGAGAAAACAAATCAGGGGTTGGAGTGGAGTGGAGATTAGGAGATAGGTGTTACAAATGTTTACTGTAAGTAAAGTGCTCAGTAAGTAACCGGAAATAGAGCTGTTGCTCATGCAAGAAACTGCGTTGGAGATTTATTTAAACCAAAGGGTCTGTTAAAAATGTGAGTTTGGGGGAGTGAATATGGTTCAGGTGGTTCCTACTTCTCACATGGGAGGTCCTGGGTTTAATCCCCAGTGCCTCCTGGAAACAGAAAGCAAACAAGAAGCAAACAAACAAGATATCCAGCTCAGGGGAACAGATGTGAATCCGTGGTCGAGTGCCAGTTTCCCATTTACAAGGTCCCAGGTTCAATCTCCAGCCCCAGTCCCTCAAAAAAAAAAAAAAAAAAAACAAGTTCAGGTGTGTTATATAATTAAAAAAAAAATTTTTTTTTTTTTTGGAGGAGGTACTGGAACCTTATACATGGGAAGCAGGCACTCAACCAGTGAGCTATACCCACTCCCCTTTGTGTTATATATTTTTACACATCTGTTCTATATGCTTTTTCAATATGCTACTCTGTTTTCTCTCAATAAGGGACATATTCCTTGATGAAATAAGTTTGATCTGCTATTTCTTTCTTCAGCATTCTGTAGTTTCTGTAACATGGCAGTCTTTGCCATTTGGGATTTTAAGTTTCCTTAGGGGAAGCCCTGTATTTTTCTTGTTCACTGTTCTATCCCAGGTGCTCAATAAATGTTTGCAAGTAAGTGAATGAATGAGTCAATCATTCTTTTCATTAATGATACTCAGAAAATAAAACTGGTACATTGTGTTTAAAATTAAGTGTTTTATATCATATTTACTCCTACCATTAAAAGACAAATTAGGAAGCATCTCAGGCCCCCAAAAGGAAGCATTTATTGCTTTCTTAAGCACCCAACACAATTCCAAGAAGTGATACTTGATGTCATTTTTGATCAAGCCCATTACTTTTTCCTTGGGAGCTATAATAATATCCCAGGCACTGTTCTCTGCTTCACTGCCCTACTCTATGAAGTACTCAAGTTATGATCCAAGGAAAAAGTACTCATGGGGAAAGGTGGGTATCAACTTGGTGCAAAGATCGGGAATGTACAATATCATGATAATAATTCCTGTCATCTTCAGGGATTCATGATCGCCAGCCTTGAAGAAGAAAATCAATTAACATGCAAAGAGAATCCAACTTGCTGAGTGTGCTGGGAACACTTCATATGGTGTTTTATCTCCATAAACTAATATAATTAGTATGTGAAATATTTATAATTCACCTCATGATTAATCTATCATACAGTACTATTCTTTAACAGCAGCATATCCATTTATATTGGAATGTTCTTTGCCTTCATAGTTCATGCCACTCATAAGTCTCTGGAGTTCAAGTCTTCAACATCAAGTTGGAAGACTGGAGACCCAAGGT
Organism: Dasypus novemcinctus; assembly: GCF_030445035.2. Classification (NCBI taxonomy): domain Eukaryota; kingdom Metazoa; phylum Chordata; class Mammalia; order Cingulata; family Dasypodidae; genus Dasypus; species Dasypus novemcinctus. The sequence goes on along the minus strand of NC_080679.1, from coordinate 105,650,957 downwards.
AATGGATAGAAGTCCTACCCTCACTCCTACCCAACCCTACCATGTGGTCTAAGATTATACACACTTAAGGGTACACTGACCAGTCAAGCCAGATTATTACTCAAATAGAAACAGAAAGCTTCAGATTATTACTCAAATAGAAACAGAAAGCTTGACTCAGGCCCAAGCCTGAGAAGCCACAGGTAAGAATACTGTGGCTTTTAGACATTATCATAATTCTTGGCTTGAATATTATTACGCAGGAATAAAATAATCATAACAACAACAACATCTGCCTCCTGGCATATCAACTAAACTATTTCTCATAACCATGGAGAAAAAGGCATTTTTCAAATAACAAATTAACAAAGAAAAATATAGTAACTTGCTGTTCTTACCGAGCCGCACCTAGTACTAATATGAATAAGCACAAAATAAATGCCTCCTAAATATTCAATATTTCTATAATTGGTCAGAAGATCTAAATTTTTTGTTAGTATATTTTTTTATTTGCTTCCCAGAATCTTTTGCTTTATTGAGCTGTTCTATCATTTCATTTGTGACATTTTGTCGGTATGCTTCTCATAGAGATTATTCCTGTGTTTTGATTATCCCTCCTATGTTTGTTTAGGCAAGTCCAAGACAGTTCTTTGAAATTTTCCCTGAATTCAGTGTTTAATATGCCATTTGGAGATATACTCCCCACAAACCATTTATTTAGTATCTCTAATGTTTTTCTATTTCACACATTACTTTAATTATAAGGATATCACTAGATAATTAATTTTAAAAGTCAAAGTCAGCATAGTGTACTGGACACAGTAGGCACTTCACAAATATTTGGAAGTGTGACATGTTAAATACTGTAATAGGTCTACAACACCAAAAGAATTTAAAAAGTGTTGGTCCTTTATACTCCTATTTTATTTTTATTAGAGAAGTTGTGGGTGCTCAGAACAATTGTGCATAAAATACAGGAAAAATACTCTTATTTTAAAGATGAGACTTTTTATAAACATTGATTGGCTACTTCTCTTTCTTTCACATCAAGGCAATGATGCAAAAATTCTATTATTGTTTCCTAGTATACATCACAGAGGAAGAAATACTTGAAAATTAGTTTTTTTAAAGATCAAAACTTCCTATTTTGAGAGAGGAAAACAAAAATCTTCTTTCTGGCTATCTAAGTTTCACATAGAAAAGCACTGTATATGGCTCCTTTGATCACAACTTAAATATGTGGCCTCTTTTTTTTAAGCAACTGATATACACACATATCTGCAAGAACTAACGGTGCAAAACACTACAAAAATAATACTGTTAAGATAATTCAAAAGTGAAGTATTGAGTGAGGTTAACCAACACAATCTATATCACATGGTACCTTTCTGAGATGACTTTTCCTGGTCTCACCTACCATACCATGCTATACCTGAGACTCATCAACTACCAGGGCAGGGAGGAACTTAAGATTCCTTAGTCCACACTACCTTACTAGGTGACTGGGGAGCACAAAATGAGGGGAGGTCACCTGTCCTGGGTTAGCCAGTTAGAGGAAAAGGTAGGACCAGCACAAAATCAGTAAAAGAAAGGAAGTCACAGATGCTGCTTGTGCACATGGTCTCACAATTCCAACAACACAAGCAGCTTCAAGTTAAGAGAAGTCCGGGTGAAAATATTCTCTCCTTATATCAGGACAAAAGTCCAATCACAGAAATAAAAGAGTTAGAAAAGCTTTCTTTGACCATGGTGTACTTCTTCTCTGCACATACTATAGAAAAAAGTAATTGAACATCGATATAAACATACACTAGAACTCCAGCACCTACAATCTGATTTATTGGACTTACCACACTCAGCTAAGATGGAGGTGAAGAAGGACAACCACCACACCATGGAGCCTAGAGTGATTACAACTGAAAATGGGAGGATTGCATCCAGCATCCAGGTGGAATCTGAGCCTCCTCTTGACATAAAGGTGCAATGGACACAACCAATCCAGTGTCCACATAGAAGAGGTGGCATTGGATTGGGAAAAGTGGACATAATGGACAAAGGGTATGGGGAAAGGCAGGAAGAGATGAGAGGTGGAGGCGTCTTCGGGACATGGAGCTGCCCTGGATGGTGCTTCAGAGGTAATCACCGGACACTGTAAATCCTCACAGGGCCTACATGATGGAATAGAGGAGAGTATGGGCCATGATGTGAACCAATGTATATGAGGTGCAGAGGTGCCCAAAGATGTACTTACCAAATCCAATGGATGTGTCATGATGATGGGAACGAGTGTTGTTGGGGGGGGGGAGAGGGGGGGTGGGGGGGTGGGGTTGAATGGGACCTCACATATATATTTTTAATGTAATATTATTACAAAGTCAATAAAAAATAAAAAAATTAAAAAAAATAAAAAAATAAAAAAATAAAAAATAAACATACACTAGAGACTCACTACAGATAACTATGTGAGTCTCCATTTTATTTGGATGTTTCCAATGTCTGTGTCTGAGGGTGACATATCACAGGGCACATAAAGGCAGTCAAAGTCTCTCTGTGCTATATAAGACATGACATGGAGACATCCCTTCTGAATCAGGCCTTTCCTTTCCTCCTTCCCTCCACTTACACAAACTAGTTGTCTGGGAATTCCAGGCTACTCAGAATATCATTAGAGAACCAAGCAGAGAGCCTCAGATTTCACCCAGGAAAGCCAGAAAAGACTTCAAAGGAAACAACGCTCAAAATGGACATTAAAGGACAGGCAAAATTTCCTGTTGTGTGTGTTGAGGACAAGGATGGGAAAAGGAAAAGATAGGAGTTTCCATCAACACTTCAGAGAAAAAGCAAACACCTAGCAACCCTAAATATCCACATACTACTCAATTAAGCAAATATTTGCCAAATATGTACCAAATATAAGATTCTGTGTAGTTAATAAGCTAGAATTCACATTCTGCTCTGCATTTTTGCATTTTGGTAATTGAAATACAAATAAATTACATGAGAAGTTACATAAGAATCAACATTTGATAATACTAATTAATAATTTCATTTTAATCATCAAGTTCATTCACATATATCACATTACTACTCATTGCCAGGGTGATGCTAACTCATTACAAATAAATTTCAGGATAAACTGTTCCCCTACTAAGGTCTAAAGTTAAATATACTCACATGGGATACTCTAGTAACTTTGTCATAATATCTCCTTGTCTTGAAAATCACTTTCAAAGAAATGTTAGTACTTTACCACTTCATAGGAATCAGAAACAAGGCGAGATTCTCTCAAGAACATTCCGACAGTCCTTGAAAAACTAAGACTGTCACAAAACCTGAGCATCTGGCAACTCTGCCACCATGAAGTATCCATATGGAAGAGACCAAAATGTGTCAAAGTACCCAAAACGATTTTGGATAGTGTAGAAGATAGAATAAATAATTCAGTATCGTCAACACTTTCAACAGCAGGTAGTGGATATGCGCTACCTGCTTCTATAATGTGCCAGAATGTAACATAAGTATGTTAGGCTGTGTGTGTGTGTGTGAGAAAGAGAAAAGCAGGAGAATATGAGTATACATGAGGCTAAAAACTATTTCTTAGAAATATTCCATAGACAGTTCTCTTTGTAGGGATAGCACATCCCTGTAAGTATAGGTTTATGGATATGCAGAAGAAAAAATTGAGCAAATGAAAACTTATTTTTAAGATAAACATAGCAACAAATATATAGCTTCAGAATCAATGAGAAAAACTACATTAACTTAACATTATGGCTGAAATGGTATGTGCAAAAGAAGTCAGAAAATCCAAAATTATGGTTCCCTCAGCAACTATAACTGTGTCCTCATGCATATATGAGTATTTTGCATTACTGTAATGATGATACATTTCAGCCTTAATATCAGTTTATGCAATGTGACTGAATTAGAATTCTTCTGGGAACTATAACTTTGAATTTCTGGACTTCAATGAATGTAAAATCTCAACCATAAAATTACATTAATATAGGGTGGGGTTTTGCATTTTATTTTCTGGCTGTTAAAAAAATACTACAGAGTAAATGGCTGACAGCATTAAAGTAGTAAAAGATGGATTAGGTTCTCATGATACAAAAATGATTTGATGTGGAGCCTCATACCTCAAATAGGGACACACTACAAGCCAAAAAAATTTTTGTCTTAAGATTAATCAGACAAGAACAGATAAGACATCTTTCTAGGAGTTAGTAAACTTACTTTTTTTTAAATAAAAAACTCATTTCTGATTAGAAGGTACTTTCATTCAAATATATTTTTATCATGAATATAAATAATAGTGCCTGAAATAATTCTCTCACCACATATTCCTATGTTATCAAGAGAAAAAGGTGTTATTTATAAAACAGTCCCCAAATTTCCAGAGATAGAAGAAACTAGTCAGGAGTCACTTTTCCTTCTTGTATAGGTAATATGGCAGGACATAAACTGCCAGATGAAATTATATTACTGTCCCCAACCACTTTTTGAAAATCTTGGGAGTTGAGGCTGATTATTAAGCACAATGATCAAGTTGTGCTTAAAAAAAGGCAACTGTATCTTATGCAATTACTTAAGGGTTATACAACCATGGAGTAGTTGAGAGACTAAGGAATAGTGAGACAGCAGGTTCAGAAGTGATCATGATGACATTTCTTTGGAGAAAAATCACAAATAATTTCATGGATGTGGCATTTTCAATAGGTTCCATGGGATCAGTAGTATTTTAACAAATGAAGACAACAAAGGAAGATATTCCAGACAGATAAAATAGGCTGTGAAAAGATTCTGAAGTAAAAATGGTCAAGGTCTGTTTGCAGATAAGAGTTTGGCTCCCAGGTAGAACATTCATGGAGAAGTTGTAAAAGCAAAGTGCTGATCAAGTATACACTGTAGAGGACCTTGAAGGTTAAGACTGAGGAGTCTTAACTGCAATGTTTAGACAGTGGGGGACACTGAAGTTTCATGAGCAAAGTGGCTATATTTTATAGGAAGAGAAAATCAAAAAGTAAAAACTAAAAACCAAAACCAAAGCCAAAAATGAAAACCACAAAAATCACACAGCAGCAGAAAAGTCATATGAGGAGAAGTAAAGATTGAAGGCAGGGGAACCAGCTGTGATGTTATTACAATAATCCATTCAAGATATAATGAAGGCCTGAAAAGGGTGGCAATATTGAAGCCTGAAAAAGGAGAGGGGAGCAAAAGTGCTTTCAATATTTTGAGATGTAGTGACTGGTAGAAAGATTGTGCCATTAATAGAAATATAAATCAAGGGTGCAGTCTGGTGTGAGGAAAAGCCAGTGATTAAGAACTGTTTAATAATCTTAAATTTAGGTATCAGGGTCTACTCAAATGAGCGTCTCCGGCAAAAAAAAAAAGTTTTAAAAGTATGATCCTGATGATATGGTTTCAGTAATAACAACCATACTATTCCTTATACTTGTACAGTTTACAAGTTTGTACTTTCATTACCTCTTTTTTTCCTTATGGGGTTGGGAAGGTAATGACATCCGTTGTACAAATAAGCAAACTGAGACTTAGAAACGATGACTTTCCAAAACTCATACTGGTTTGAAGTGGCAAAGTCAAGCTGGAGACATGGATTTTGGAAACTCTGGTATAGAAGAAATTTTGAAGTAAAAAATAAGATCCTCAAGAAAACATGCAGTGAAAAGATAAATGAGTCATCTGCAGAACTACAGAAAAACCTAAGATTGTAGAGTAGTGATTACTCAATAAACCAACAAATGACTTAAGTGCCCAGTATAGTGTTACAGAGCCTGGCACTCAGCAGGTACTCAAGGACTCCTATTTCATCTAGCTAACAGGAGACAGCACTAAACACGGTCTTGGTATCTGTGCTGGACAAGTAAAGTAGCTCTCAAACCTTTTTAAAACTGCACTCTTCTCAAAGGAATTCTTACACTAAACTCTAATATGTAAAATACATAAAAATAGCCTTGAATAAAAGCAGGGGTAGATGGTCTAGAACTCAATCTTCTCTCCCCTTCCTTTGACAACACTTACTTTGCACATATATAGCTGTGCCTGAGACAACTCTATGGAATCCAGAGAATAGAGAAAATGCTGGAAAAGCTCTAACTTAGACTAAAGGGTGATATAATTGGAGACCTCTGAGAGTGGTCTCAAAGAACAACATGTAACACTTGGTCTGGACAGATCAAATTGAAATCAAATACCAGCCTATTTGGACTTGATCCTTAACTATACTAGGTTCTTCATTGTCATGTTCTTCCACTAGATGGGATGCTTCATTTCTTCTTTCTTGGATTCGTCCATGGCTATCAGCTCCCTTCTATAAGACCTATATCATCAGATCCCTTGGACATGACAACAGTATACAATGGGCAAATTAAAGGAACAGGGTCCAAAGGGCACAACCTGAGCAAGTCAACTAATACTGGTGACTGAAGAGTGAGAAGAGAGAAGGGTAAAAGCAGCAAAGTGTGGGCCTAGGGCTGAGTCTGTGGCAATTGGCAGCAAGAAAGTCTTGGAGAGTAAGGGGTCAGCTAAGGAAAAGCAAGAGTCCAAACAGCTTATGTGAATAAATCTCAGGTCTGGAATGGATAAAACTAACTCAAAGTCACAACAATCCATCAGCCTGACTCAGGGAAGAATGGGTTGGGCACTGTTCAAAACTGAACTTGCAGGTAGGGGGCATGAGTGGACCTGGCTGTTCCTTCCTAACTGAGGAAAGTCAAGCCACTGAAACAAGGTAAGAGCGAAGAGACAGAAATAAACAGAATAATGCAAAAATATTTCTGAATAATAATATGAATTTGGTATATGCTACAAAGCAAACCCAGGATATCAAAAAGTAGATTTATGCAAATAACGAATTAGGTTTCTATTTATTTTTACAAAGAAAAGATCCTTGATAATATTAAGACTAAAATAAAAAGTTTTAATGTACAAAACTGTAAATATACTACAATTACAACATGTAGGAATGGATTCACAAGATAACATTATAGGTTAAACTGTAAGAATATAGCAATTGCTGGATTTATGGATTTTCATATTTCATCTCCAAATGTTCTATGAAGTGACTACATATACTTTTACAAATAAAAAATAAAATGTTTTAACATAAAAAATTTAAACAGCAAGCATGCCTATTACCTTTTGAATAATTTCATTAAAAATAATTTACATTTACAATACCTTTTTTGCATAATGAACAGTTAGAACGATTGATCAATCGATCAATTGATCGATCGATAAATAGATGCTACTGCACACTAAAGTCCTTAAAAAATCTTCTAAACTGGCAATCCTTACACTGAATTTGTCTATCATTATAAAGTACATTTAATCTAATGAGATATTTTAAATTATTCTTTCTAAAAATTGCTTTTAATTTTAAATATATAGTATGTGCTAATCACTTAGCAGCAGGGAAAAATTGAACCAAATCATTGTGTTGTGTTGCAATGCCAATAATTTGAAATAGTACCACAGAAAGCATGTTTTTAAGAGGCAAGAATCATGTCATCTCCATAATTGGTAAAACTCCATATGCTATTTAACAATTACATTTACTGACATTTAAACTAGGATTGTGGTTAAGAGCATGAACACTGAAGGCAGACCACCTGGGTCTACCAAGGACCCTAAAGAGAAGCCATATTGATCTCCATGGACTCTATAGGCAGATCACCTTTGTCTACCACAAACTTTAAAGGCAAACCACCTAGGTTTACCACAGATTCTGAAGGCAGACCACCTACATCTACCATAGACACTTAAGTGGGACCACGTAGACACTGAAGGCAGATAATCTGAGTCTATTATGGACACTAAAGACAGATCATTGTGTATACAATGGACACTAAATGCAGGCCACTTAGTTCTACCAGGGACTCTGAAAGCAGAACATCTGAGTCTCCATGGATTTGAAGGCAAAAAATCTGGGATAACCATGGACTCTGAAAACTGACAACCTGAGTCTACCATGAGTCTACCATGTACTCTGAAGGCAGACCACCAAGTTTTTAATGAATGCTGACATTAAAATACTGGGATCTATCATGACTCAAGGTAAACTACCTTCTCCACCAACTACAGTCATGTGATCTTGGGCAAGTTTTTTCTGACTCTTTCTTAGACTAGTACTTGCACATAGTAAGTACTCTATAAGCATTGGAGATAATTTACGATTATTACTGTCAATTCAGATAAAGTCCAATTAACTGATGACTAAAAATTCAAAACACTGTAATGTCTATATTTCTTTTTTTCAATATTCTATAGTTTCTACTCTCTTATTTTTGTTTTCAACAGATGTCACTTACTAAAGTTATCATTAGTTCTTTGTTAGAAAACTCTCCTAAGTTTTCTAGAATCTACTGAAAAGAACATTTTGTCAGTCTACCTTCCAAACACAATGTGTGATGATCCAATTTGATCAGATTTCAGATTGTGGCAATTTTAAGTCATCTAGGAGTAATTTTTCTCCCCAGATCTCCTGTGCTTGAGCAGAAAAAGAGAGGAGAATATGATTTTTAAATTACCAAAATCATTATATGGATAGCCTTTGAATTTTCTTGCACTGAATATGGTGTCTTGTATACACGAGACACTCAATTCTAAGAATTTAAAACAAACACAGTCTGTCAATTTAGTTCAAATGACAGTTTGATATGCTACTTTGACTCTAGGATTAAAAAGTTTTGGAAAATATATTTTGGTTTAAAAAGAGTCAGGTTGGTTTCACAGTTTAGTTTTTTATAGTATGTTTCAGTATAATTCAAAGCTAAGCATGTTAGGCAATGCTAAGTAAAATTCATTTCAAATTTTGGTTCTTGCATCAAATTTTTCCCATATAAACTCAAGATATTCATAATAATTATGAAAAATGCTAATACTAAAGAGATGCAAATTTATAGTTATGGTTTCACTGCCACTTCCTACTGATGGCTCCCAGATTGAATTTCAAACCATGAATTATTTCCCAACCTTCAGATATTCAACTGTCTTTGGCAATCTTTATCTGGATCACCCAAGATCTTTTTTTTTTAAAGATTGATTGATTGATTGATTTCTCTCCCCTCCCTCCATTGTCTGCTCTCTGTGTCCATTATCTGTGTGTTCTTCTGTGTCTGTTTGTATTCTCATCAGGCAGCACCAGGAACTGATCCTGGGACTTTCCAGAGTGGGAGAGAGGCAATCATTCTCTTGCACCACCTCAGCTGGTCTGCTGTGTCTCTTACTATCTCTCTTGTGTCTCTTTTTGTTGCATCATCTTGCTGCACTAGCTCTCTGCATGGGCCAGGATTCCTGTGCAGGGCAGCAGTCCTGTGTGGGGCAACACACTCTGCATGGGCCAGCTTGCCACATGGGCCAGCTTGCCTTCACCAGGAGGCCCTGGGTATCAAACCCTGGACCTCCTATATGGTAGACGGAAGCCCAATTGCTTAAGCCACATTCACTTCCCCCAACGGCATCTTAAATTTAAAAGGTTCAAAACAGAACTCATCTTCTCTAATCCAACAAACATGTTCTTCTGTGGTATTCACTGTTACACATGAAGGTATAACCACTGAGTCAAAGATAAGATTTGGACAGAAATAAGCCCTCTACCAGACATTAAAGGGTATTTTTAAATCTCAAAATAGAAGCAATATAAGGAATTAGCATATATAAAGGTAGCTTCTCAAATCAAAGATGGACAATCCAACAAATGATGTTAACTTAGTAGCCATCTGGAGAAAAAAATAAACTGGGATCCATACCAGCATTCATGAGGACAAATTCCAAATGATACGAATGTTTCAATGTAAAATAATTAATCGGAGAAGTATTAAAAGGTTTAATGCATCCTAGCCCATCACACGCAATAGGTCCACAGCATGATATTATAGTAATGGAAATACAGAAGCCATGAATTTAAGTGATATATGTGATTTTAAGTTTTCTAGCAGCTCTTATTAAAAGGAAAATAAAACAGGTGAAATTCATTTTAATGTCTTATTAAATATCTTGTCTAAAATATTATCATCTCACCAAATAAGCAATATAAAATTAAATATTTTAAATTTTTTTCTACTGAGTCTTTTAAGTCCAGTGTGTATTTTACCCTTATTCCACATTTCAATTAGATTCGCCACATCAAATAGGGGAAATGGAAAGGACAAATGAGTTTATATGGCTATGAGTCTCCAAAAAGAGCCGGGAGGTTAGCAGAGTGGTTGCCCTTATGCACACCTGAGCAGAGTCCCAGAGACAGATAAAAGTAGATGCAACCCCAGGTATTGGTTTTTCTGAGGGCTGCAGAGACCCACAGGTTCTATGGTCATGGTAGATGGAGTTCAGTGCCATGTTAGTTGGCCCTACTTTGGAGTTTGTTTCTGTGTGATGGAGCTGGACTCAGATGTGATCTTTGTCCACAAGCCTCTCCTGTTTCTTTTACTGGAACTGTAGTTGGTGCTGCGGTTTAATGTGTACCCAGGGGACCTGAATCTCTGGACTGACCATGTGATAGCCAGGCCCTGGGCCTCAACAGACTTGCAGCTCCTACACTCTGGTTAATGGACTTACTCCACTCAGCTATCATGGAAGTGAAGAAGGTCAACCACCACACCAGGGAGCCAAGGGTGCCTACAACTGAGAGCAGGAGAATTGTATCCAGCAATCCATGTGGAATCTAAGTCCCCTCTTGATACAGATGTGGAGTGGTCATGGCCATTCTAGGGTCCACAGGATGGAGGAATAAAGTATGGATTAGAGTGGACTCACTGATATTCTATTCATGAATTACTGTGATTAGTAATCAAAGAAAATGTGGCATTGGTGTGGAAAAGTGGCCATGGTGGCTGCTGAGGGTAGGGAGTGGGAGGAAGAGATGTGATGTGGGGGCATTTTCGGGGGTTGGAGTTGTCCTGGGTGGTGCTGCAGGGGCAGTTACCGGACATTGTATATGTCCTCCCATGGCCCACTGGGTGGACGTGGGAGAGTGTGGGCTATGGTGTGGACCACTGACCATGAGGTGCAGCGGTGCTCAGAGATGTATTCACCAAATGCAATGAATGTCTCATGATGATGGAGGAGGTTGTTGTTATGGGGAGAGGAGTGGAGTGAGGGGGGTGGGGGATATATGGGGACCTCATACTTTTTTAACGTAACATTAAAAAATAAATAAAGACAAAAAAAAACTTCAAGAGTTATCTATAGCTGGTGGCTACCGTGGTAATCAGCACAGCTCTAAGAAGTACAGGTTCTAAACTACACAAAGGTAAGGAACATGGCTATTTTGTTCACTACTCTTCACCCAGAGCCTACACGGTACCTGGCATATATTTTTGTGAGAGAAAAGAGGGAGGGCAGAAAGGAAAAAGATGCGTCCTGTCAGAGAAACAAAGGCAGGGATATGGTGGAGAGAAAAGCACCTTCTTACATTAGATGTCTTGGGTTCAAGGTTTGACCAAAAAGTTTTCTAATGGGTAAGCTGGGCAAATCGGAACTTCTCTGAATCCAATTTGGTAGGAATGTTTCATGCCTATCTACCACTTTGGGTTACCGTAAGGACCAAAAGAGATCACATACATGAAAGAAAATTGTGAGGCACTTTACAAACGTGCTATCATTACGAAAGTAAAGAGGTCTGAGGAAGCAGATTTGGCCCAACAGGTAGGGCATCCACCTTCCACATGGGAGGTCCAAGGTTCAAACCCCAGGCCTCCTGATCTGTGTGATGAGCTGGCCCACATGCAGTACTGATACGCACAAGGAATGCCCTGCTATGCAGGGGTGTCCCCCACATAGGGGAGCCCAAAGCACAAGGAGTGCACCCTGTAAGGAGAGCCACCCAGAGTGAGAAAAGTGCAGCCTGCCCAAGAATGCACACACGGAGAGCTGACGCAGCAAGATGACACAACGAAAAGAGACACAGATTCCCACAGAAGAACACACAGTGAATAGACTGAAAGAGCAGACAACTGGGGGGAGGGGGAATAGAGAAATAAACAAAAAATAAATATTTTTAAAAATAATAAAATAAAATAAAAATAAAGGTAAGATAAAGCTGTATTAAAAAAAAAAAAAAAAGAGGTCTTTCTCTATGACCACTTTCAAGAGGACAGTGCTTGGATTACTGCCACCCAGCTACAGGCAAGTGGAAACTCAGCAGCATGTTGGGTCATGCTCTATCCCTGAAAAACTATTATTTTGATTTGTAAATTTGTGTTCAGTGCCTCACTCCCCATATTTTAGCTGCCTCCAAACAGAAGCTCCTTCCCTTAACTTGCAAGGAGAGGCTTTCCCAAGATGTTTCATATGATATTTCTTGTGTCCGGGTGGGCTCCATTTGGTGTGCAGCATCTACCCTGTAGGATAACTCTAATTCCTCCTCTGATGTAGTCCAGGAACTGGTTACAATGGCAGCTAGAAAGGGAATAGGAGCTGGGAAATTCCTCAGGGAGATTTAGAGAAAGTGAAATGGGCAGGAAACTAGAGATAAGTCAACGTAAGATGGAATGAAAAATAATCAACACAGAGCTTCCGATTATGAAGTTGCATCCAGGCTTGTAGCATTTTCAATGAAGACTTGCATCATACCAGAAGGTTAGTATTCCATTCACATTTCTCCCTGTCCCCCAACAGTTAGCTTCCAGCTGCCTGGTAAAAAGGAGGGAGAGTCAGAACACCTGATCTACCCATATACCATCCCTGATTACTTAAATCCTACAGCTGCCATTTTTAGTCTGCAGATTAGAAAAATAGGGATACTTAAAGTCTGTCTTTCAGAATACCCTCAAAGAGTCAGAGTGCCTGAATTAAAGCTTCTCAGACTAAGGTCACTTTGACAGCAAGATTACCTGTGTAACTTCTGAGTGAGATCATCTTTTCTTTTCCAGATAAAACAAAGTATTCCTTTATGGAGTATAAAGAGTATAAGACAGGGAGCCAGGAAACCTGGAGTTCTCTTCTGCCCACCACTGAAGTATCCTAACTTTGCACTAATAATCTAAGTGCATTTCCACAATTGTTAACTGAATATAATTATGACTTGCTCACCCAATTGTTGAGAATATTCACTGCCACTTTATGTAGAGATTGCTATTACATAGAAAGTTATGACAGTCTAGTATGTTATTATTACAGAGCACTATGGCATGGCCTATAAATAACCTGTTGATGAGGAACTTTTAGAAGATATTGGGGTAGTCCTACTATGAATAACTGTATTAAACACATGTACAATTTTATTACACAGTTGTTATATCCTAGTACATTCAAGACTAAACCTCCAAAGGTTTTTTCCTTTACCCATGATTTTCTAATGTGGTTTAGGTATCCTTTTCCACACAAGGAACATGATGCGATTAAGCTGGATATTCCTAAAGGTGGCTAAAAAGAAACATGAGCTACCCTTTACTCTGCACATGTATGAGTAATTCTAATCAGGGTTAGTTCTGAGCATCTTCATGAGTCAGGGCTGGGATAAAGTCCTGATGCAAAACAAGAATCAAGAAGGGATCTTCACTAGACAAGAGTCACCTACTGAATTCAGAGAGTATAGTTAGCAACACACACTTATTTTCCACATCCACTGCTCAGAAAAAGAGCTACATTTTAACAGATATATGTTTGCAGTGCTATTTCTGCAACTTGCACACAGGCTTCTTCCTGCATTAAACTCATAGGAAGAGCTTAGAACTTAAGTTTCCTGGGAAAGGGGTCTTTGCTTCTATTAAATTCTAACAGATACTTTGAAGGAGAGAAGCAAAGAATAATGACATGTATTTTTGTAGTTCTATGTTATAAAGTTGTGCCCCTATGTTTCTTGAGAAAAATAATTCCTTTTACTGGTCTCACTCATAAGAATTGAAAAGCATTCCCAGTGTCTGGCTAAAGGAGCATGAAGTTAGGAATAGAGCTCAGTGGATTTACTCCTGTGAAGAAAACATATAATAGAACAAAGAGAAAGAAGATAATCTTAAGGCCACAGATAACTGACCATATCTAAAACAGGATTCCTTAAGGGAAGCCAAAAATGTACTGGAACTTCACTTGTGTGTTTCTTTTTTCTTCTTCAGTTAGAAGATAGGCATTTTGATTGATGGTATTTTTTCCACATTGGTGACATTTTAAATGGAAACCAAGATTTTTTGGGGGTGGTTGTAATAGCTCGATGAAATCTTTTACATGTGCCAAAATATTTCATTAATGTAAGTCAGCCAAATAATACTCTAGCCTTGTAAAAAAATATATATTTCTTTTTAAAAATGCTTTCTGACCTGTAGAAATTCCTTCGAATTTAGTTACAATTATACGGCCTATGATTATAAACATTGTACCCCCATTTCCTCAAAGCTAAGAGTAAAAATGGTACAATTTCTTAAAATTGACATGAACTTACATGAATGTTTTTAAATCAAGTTATTACTATTTTTAAATTCCAATGGCTATCAAAAAGTTGGGATTCAACCAAGCTCATGTGTTACGCATTCAACAACTCCTTGATGTTGTTAAAAGTCAGGTGGTTGCTGCTATTAGGCTTAATGTATTTAGGTCATGATGGCCAGTGACCAGGGTGGATTCTCTTTTACTCTGCAAATGGGTTTTCCTAGTTGACATGAAGGGCGAGCTCACTGAGGATATGCTTGATAAGTGATAACAATAAAATGTATGGTATTTTAAAATAGGAAAGCTGACTTTCAACAGTAAATTACATTTTAACATTAAAGCAGAAAAAATACAGTGATGTACTAGAGGTGAAAAATGGGGGAAACAACTAAATTACAGGGAAATTTCCATAACAGATTCACTAGTAATGCTAATTTAATAATGATTTCCTGTCATGAACTACATTTATCATATACCTTCTCTCTGTCATGGCATTATATTAATGTTTTTGAGAGCCATGTTTTAATCAGATTAAACTCAAGGAAGCCAATAGGTATCTGTTTGGCGCTTAGCTTCAGCTTCTGTTTCTTATTTAGTCACAAGACTATTATTGCTGGAATCTTTATAAACACATTTGGTGGGATTGCAACAGGAGTGTAGCTTATGTTGTGAGGTCAGAAAAAATATGTGCCAGTGGTTTTCATGATCTATGCACAGAGAGCATTACAGAATTGTTTAATAAATTAAAGACAGCAAATGCAAAAATGTGTTCCTTTCCCCCATGGGATTAAGTATCTAAAAATATAATTTATTTTTAGATAAAAAAAAATACTTTCTTAGGCACTAAGTAACCAAGAAGAATGTTCAAATAAAAGTTGGTAGAATGTTATTCATGATATGAATGTATTTACATAAAACTAAAATCTCTAATAAGCTTAATGTTTTTAAAAGTAATTTACCTAATAGGCAATGATAATTCCAATAACCAAATAACAGCCTTAGCATTATTTAAGAAACAACATTCTATATTATTAGTGAATATATCAAGCTGAATACTTGAAAGAGCTCTGGAGGGAAGATTTTCCCCACTTCAAATTCAGAATCTTTTGAAAAAAGGGTTCCCTGGTCCAAAATTTCCCGTGGCAGATAATCTGGTACCACCAAACTGAGAATTACGTAAAGATTAAGTCACATATTAAAGTTAGATTAGTGTTAAAAGTGAAGATTAGCAAAGGAGGTAGGAATGAGGATTAAAAAGAAAGTAATGTAAAATTACACATGCAACATGCAAAACCACTTTTAGTGTAGATAAAATAATACATAATTTTTTCATCTGCATAAATTGTCTACCTCTTTTTAATATAGATAATTATACAATAATTTCCACAGTAAGTACCTGTGGCTTTGAAGCTTCCTCTTTAGAATATCTTAAAACTGCTGTAGGGCATGCCTGATAGACACTGATTAGCTGGACGGATGTAATCAAGAGAACCCATGCTAAACTAAAAACTATTAAGTAGTACCCACAGCATGTTGTCAGATACACTTTTATGAAGCATACATTTTATGAAAAAACAAAGTAAACATTATCTATATTCAAGAATAAGAAATCTTTGAAACTGTTATTAATTAATGTTTAACAGCATTTCTACTCAAGTTTTTCTTGTAGGCATTATACTATTATAGCTGAGTCTAAGAAGTCAAGGAAATTTAGAGACTATTATTAGTGAGATTCATTTTAATATCTCTGTGGTATATATATAGTTTTAGTCTACATTCTTTCTGCTTAATATTGGTAAAATATTTAATGAACAATTTAGAGGCTGGGTTTCAGGTGAGCAGAATAAATACACTATGTTTATAAGCACAAGATATACTTCAAAACCAACTTTTAAAATTTCATTGGATCTTTCAACATTTGTTTGAAATCCTTACAAGATATTCATCTATTTGTGGCATCATATAGGTCTGTCTCCCCATCTGTCTATGTTTTTCATGAAGACTAGTATCTGGTACATGATTTTTTTTTCTTCCCCACTTCAGTAGCTATTCATTGGCCCACTACTATGCCATTTTTGTAATACTTGTCCTACAGATTTTATCGATCCCTTTTTAAAATAAAATACAAGCTTTCTCTTAGAGGGCAAGGAAAAAGTAATCAATGTATTTAATTTAATTTTGGTTAAATTTAAATCTGTATGGTTAGAAAATTAACGTCATCAAAATATATTATTGTCATAATAAATGATTACATTGGCAGCAGGATGTAATACTGAAATCTGCAGGACTCAAAAAGATTCAATCTTCTAAGAGTAACATATTATGGTTATGCACCTCAGCCCTTCAGTCTTATCTTCCCCGAAGTAACCCTGTTACATTACATAGCCAGATTTGTTAAGGAATTCACATCTTGCATCCCCTTCAACAGGATAGCCTGACAACACTCCATCCCCTCCAACCATCCCCCTCTCCTTATCCCTACCCCTACAGACACACACACACTTGGTAGCCTGTCGCTAGCACGAGCTCATCTGGTTTGACTAAAATCACTGCATTATTTGGCAGTGGTCTCTTCATACGTGGCGCTTAGAGCTCATTGAAGCTCAAAGAGTACAGGAAATGCAAATCATACAAACCACCCTCATGATGGCGACGTACAGTGGCGTGATTGAGCGGCAATACGTACGGCTCGTGGGCTGACCACATGAAAGGAGCCATTTAAAGACCAGATGAGTGAAAGCTGGGATAAGTTAGAGAGTATGTGTTAGCTTCAAAGCTGGCAGAATAGCATCCTTATTTAAAATAAGAGCTTGTTTTTTTCTTTTTTTTATTTTTTATTAATAACACCTGCCCCAAGTTCTTTAAATCTAAGGAAGTAGATGGAAGTTGAGTAAGTTAAACAGGCACCATACTAGATATAAGCAGGCCAATCTTTCCTGTTTTTGACATGCCCAGTATGGTAGAAGAGCGAAGCACTTTCTACCTACTTTTGTTTTTACAAGATTTTCTACAAATGCTAATATATTTTGGAAATGTTTTCTTTCAATTAATTTTTTTTTAAGTATCTAGAAATGCCCAATATTATTTGCTCATAATTCCTCAAATGCCAGCTTCATTGTCACATATTAATAAAATTAGTTCCCACAATAAAAAATTAGAAGCTATAATGCTTTGGAATCCTTAAACAAAATCCTTAGGTAAAGGAGCAATTGGAATTGGCTATTAAAAGAATATCTGAACAAAGCTAATGGAGTAACTAGAGCAGAAAATGGCTATAGGAATTTTCTCTTTTTTTTTTTTTTGAAATTATTATTCTTTAGATATTTCTAATTTACCCCAAGTCACAACAAAAATAACTAATAAGAGAATAAATATAACTTAAAATAGAAAAGAAGAATTAATTTTATTTGTTTAGCATTTTCAATTATTTCCCAAGACCCTTTAAGTATCTGTTATTTCATTTGCACACAGGCCTGAAAGCATCAGGGATTCCACTAAAGCCCTGGCAACCTTTATCCCTACAGCTATAGGCAGAAGTTCAAATAAGCAGTTGAAGAAGTTAGAAGCTTAAATTAAGTGGTGTAAAAGCTAGAACATCTGGACTAGCAATTTGAAAACCTAACCATGAATAGCAATAC
Organism: Dasypus novemcinctus; assembly: GCF_030445035.2. Classification (NCBI taxonomy): domain Eukaryota; kingdom Metazoa; phylum Chordata; class Mammalia; order Cingulata; family Dasypodidae; genus Dasypus; species Dasypus novemcinctus. The sequence continues at coordinate 105,632,955 of NC_080679.1, read as the reverse complement.
GATACTGGACTAATCTCTCAAACTTAGCTTTCTTGTTGGTAAGAAAGGTGCTATCACCGATAATTTTCCTGACCATCTCACAGATTCTGTGAAAGATTAAATGATACAGTGTTTGAAAAAGTTGTACAATACTATCAAAGGGATACTTTACCATTGATGAGCACTTATATTGTGCCAGGCACTATGTTAGGCTCCTACCCCCATGATCTCATTTGGCTTAATTTCAAATTCACAATATCGCTGTAAGGTAGGTATTATTATTCCCATTTTAAAAGAAAAAGCAAGCAGTTTCCACAAACACAGACAGCTAAGAAATGGTAAAGCTGAAGGAGAATATATTAGGCCAGATATGGGTCTGTAGTCATATGTTTTATAATCATCCACTGAAGGTAAGCATAAATCTTGATTAGTTGTCTTTTTAAAGAACAATTCAAAGCTAACACTCTACAAAGTAGAACTAAGGAATATAGAAGTTCTCTAATGTTTCCATCAAACACACCAGCTAGAAAGCTAAGATACTTTCTATTTTGAATTGGCCTAAATTAATCCATCATGTCTACTTCCTTCATAATTTATCCTAAACACTGGCAATGGTTATCCTGGTTGACAAGCAGGAAGGGTGCTAAAAACAATAACCTCCTTTGAAGTCCCCAGAGGAGCTGCCTTGAAATTTTAACCTGGGTGTTAAGAAATTCTGACTAGTTGCAAAACACAGAGGCAGTAACTAGACTTTCTGATTACCAACTGTATTCCTTTCCAAATCCAAGCTACTAACAAGCAAGGCTTAATTGCTGTTCATTTTCATAAAGCTTGTAAAACCTGTAGGAGAAAAGAAGTTAGATTATTTTAAAACAAAATAAAACATAACCTATGACTTTAAAAAGATTTATTTCTCCCTCTTCTCCTCCCCCTCCCCTGCTCTTCTTCCTGTCTGTGTCCATTTGTTGTGTGATGTTCTATATTTCCTTCCCTTTTTATCTTCTCTTCCCATTTTTTCTCCTCTAGTATTCACCGGAATTTGATCCTGGGGACCTCTGATGTGGAGAGAGGTTCCCTGTCAGCTGTACCACCTCAGTTCCTGGTTTCTGCTGTAGTTCACTTTGACTCCCCCTTTCGCCTCTTTTGTTACATCATCATCTTGCTGCATGATTGACTTGTGTAGCCACTGGCTCATTGCATGGGCACTTGGCTTGCTGTGCAGGCACTCTGCTTGCCATGTGAGCACTGGCTCGCCACCTGTGCACTCATGAGGGCACTGGCACAGGTACTCGGCTCACCAAGTGGCCACTGGCTCGCCATACAGACAAGCTTTCTCTTCTGCTTTTTCACCAGGAGACCCCAGGGATTGAACCCGGCTCCTCCCATATGGTAGTAGAAGCCCTACCACTTGAGCCACATCTGCTTTCCCCTATGATTTTTTTTAACTGTTTGCTTTTATCTAAAGAGAAGTCTAGAGACATAAATAGTTCATTGGAAAGGGCATGCAATTATATACTTGTGGCAAGTAGGCACATAATTCCATGATTATAGTACCAAAGCAGCCAGTACATGAAGCAAAGTTACTCATAGAAGCTACCCAACAGGAAGTATTCAGATCAGTTGATACAGGGTGTTCAGTCATAGCTGGAAAATACATCAAATAGCTTAAGCTACGACAGGAATACAGAAGAGGTTGGGTCAATATGGCTGGTAGGAATACTGAATTACTCTTTCTTAGAAGGCATTAAGGATCATAGTGGAGATAAACACAACCCTGATCCATTTATAAAAGACTGAGGTATGATAATTACGCTCTAATCTGAAAGTCAGAGATTTATATTTATATTGTGTCCTCTTTTCTATGGGCAAAAGATACAAAAATCAGGGGCAGAAGAGCCAGAGGCTCAAGGATTTTGGAGATTGTGACTGTAGAGGATGGAAGTTACTCCTTTTAAAATAAATTTAAAGTTACAATCTGAGGAGGGAGCAATGACAGGGACTAGGTCAGAAAGTAAAGTATGCAAACAAGTACATTTGAAAAAATTTGAAATTTCTCGAGTAGCTCAAACTAATGTATGGATTTGTGCATGGGTTTTGTTTTTGTTTTGTTTTGAATGAAGAGGATAGAGTTAATTTTTCTTCAAATTCCCCATGACAATTCTTAACTATCAAAAAAAAATGCCACATATGCTTCTCTTTTTGATTGAGCCTATCAGTGGCAAGTGAGCAATATTATTAATAATCCCTAACCTTTGTCTTTACATTGTTTCAATTTTTTTCAGTATTTATTTTCATGCCTGTTACTGATTATCATCAGTCTCCTGGAGGTACTATCAAAATCTGTCACATTAGGGAAGCAGATGTGGCTCAAGTAATAAGGCCTCTGCCTACCACATGGGAGGACCTGGGTTCGAATTCTGAGGCCTCCTGGTGGAAAAGAAGAGAAAGCGTGCCTGCATGGAGAACCAGTGCCCATGCGGTGAGCCAAGTGCCCACACGGTGAGCAGAGTGCCCGCATGGCAAGCCGAGTGCCCATGTGGTACTCATACAGTGAGCTGAGTACTCGCATGGTGAGCCAAGTGCCCACGTGAATGCCTACATGGCAAACCAAGTACCTGTGTGGTGAGCTGAGTGCTCACACAAGTGCCCACGTGGCGAGCCGAGTGTTTGCATGAGTGCCCGCGTGGCAAGCCACTGCCCATGCAGCAAGCCGAGTGCCTGCGCGGTGAGCCAGTGCCCACACAAGTGAGTCATGCAACAAGATGATGACGCAACAAAAGAGAGACGAAGGGGGAAGTCATGCTGAAGCGCAGTAGAGACCAGGAACAGAGGTGGCACAGCTGACAGGGAGCCTCTCTCCATATCAGAGGTCCCCAGGATTGAATCCCGGTGAATCCTAGAGGAGAAAGATGAGAAAAGAAAACGAAAAGAGAAATAGATAGAGATCACACAGCAAATGGACACAGACAACAAAAACAGCTGGGTGAGGGGTAGGGGGAGGGAGTAAATAAATGAATCTTTAAAAAAAAAATCTGTCACATTAGATTCACTTTAAAGAATTTAATACTAGGGCCTAGAAATGTCATCAGCCACCTATAACTTCAACTATAAAAGGACAGAAGGTTGACTAGAAGAGCTCTAAAATATCAACTATGTTAATATTTGTCATCTCATCTAAATATGAGATAACATAAATATACTTATTAATAAAAAAGTATCACAGGAAAGACTCTATATAAGAGGCAAATGGTCAACATTTTATCCATACGAGATGAAATTATCCATGTGATGATGGTAAAGTCATTGAACCTTTTTTGTTGCCTTATCTGTAAACCAAAGATAAAATATCACACTTTCACAGAGAGGTACTGGGCTATTATGATTTCTCACGGCTTAACGGATTCCAGAATTAATGACTATATTATGGCTTATTGCATGTACATTATGGTACCAAGCAGAGTCCTGTACTTAAAAACTTACTAAAGGCCTAGAAAGTAATAGGCATCATATCACATGCCAAATTCTAGGATTTTGATCAAAGACTTTTCTACTCTAGGATGGTGACATCAGTACAGCAAGAGTTAGCCAAGCAAATAAAGTCATTAAAAGAATTCCAAGAAATATGTTGTATTAGTGAAAAGAAAACACTGTCAACACTTAACTTTTTTAAATTTAAGCTTTCATGACACTGAAAATTAGTGCTTTCAGACTGGAGAAACCACAGGCTATATCTTAACCAATTGTACCATTAATTTGCTATTCTGCAACAGGCAAACCATATGATTTCTGAACATGTCAGTTTCCATTCCTATAAAGTGAGGTTAAACATATTAATCTACAATTAAAGAGTACAAAGAAATTTAATGACATGATGCTGAAACTGTATGCAAATGGTAAGTAAAAGAAATGTACATTCGTGTACACATATATATAAAATTAAGGGATGGGAAAGGTGGGGATAAGAACTGAAAGTTATAAAACTATATATTTGCATTATTTAGTAAAGATTATTTTATATGAAGTCATAAAGCATTTTATTGAACACATATATAAAAATCTAGAAAGAAATGCTGAAACTAAAGAAAACAGAGGTAGAGTTTTCAAATAGCAACTTCCTGATACTGCAAAGAATAAGTACACCTTGTCTCTATCCCACCTATAGACCACAGCATAATCAACTATTGCAAAAAAAAAATTATCTACTTAAATCACTAAAATAGTAAGTATAAAATAGCAGTATTCCAAAAAATAATTTGAGCTTTTATTAAAAGTAATGAAAATAACTAATACAAAACAACAATCTGTCCAATCAGTATTTTCTTTAATTAGCAAGAACCTTTAACCTCTTCAATAAGCTTTTTCATGCACAGAATGTTCCCTACTACTATAATTATCCATGAAAAGTAACACAACAAAAAGAAGGAAGCACAAGAAGAGAAACAAAACTAATATTTACTGAGATATTTATACATATATTCTTGAAATGGTGAAGATAAACTATAATAGATGATAATATTATTTGTACTAAGCCCAGATAATATACTTTAGACCAGTATTCTCAACACATAGTACAAACACTTGCAGGGACTTTAACTATAAATGTTGATAACCAAGGCCCACCCACAGACAAGGCTGCCCTGCATGGCAACACAAGCTTTGTTCTGCACAACTCCAGGGGGCATATCATTCACACAGTGCCATACAATCTGTAAGAAGCAAGAAGAAAACCTAAATAAATACAAAGCATTAAAGACCCGAAATGAGCCACTAAATCAACATCAATTAATCATTTCTGAAATAAGGAGCAACATATTTAAGCTCTGTGGGCAAAAAGAAGCTTTTATAGAGCAAACATTGTATACAAGGCATTATGAGCATGCTCTGGATCCTGGGAGATTGCCTTCTCTTCTTTACTTAAGAGGACCATAATATTTTAAAGTTATAAGTATTTAATATTAAGGAATTATTTGGAGTTTTTGTCAAGAATGATAATGGTATTATGGTTATGGGTTGTTGTTTTTTTCAAAGATTTTATCTTTTAGATACACAATGAAGTATGTAGTGATACAAATGGAATGTCTGGAATTTGCTTCAACATCACCTGAGGTGGGAATAAGTGGGTGGAGTTGTGCAGAACAAAGCTTGGAAAGAACAAGATGGACCATTTATCTATAATAGCTAAAGGATAAATCAGGTTCATTATCTATTCCCTCTACTTTTGCACGTGTTCAAATTTTTCCATAATAAAGGTCTTTTAATTGGCAGAAGGAAAAAAAATGTTTTCAGTTGCATATAACAGAACACTCAATGGAAAGTGACTTCAACAATAAGTAATATATATTAACTCACCTAAGAAGACTGGATGTAGGGTGATTCCAAACAAACTTAATGGGACAAGGTTTTGTCCTTAACCTTTTCCCTCCCAGGTGCACATTGTCTGCCATAGCTTCAGAGAGCACCTCCTCTCCAAGCAACAATCCGAGTAATAAGGGGAATTTTCTCCTTGCTGGCCTCTTTTCATTAGAAAGGAGTATCTTTCCCAGAGTTCTCCAACAGCCTCCCCTTTAAGTCCTATTGGCCAGGGTTGCAATACATGCCCACTCATAGGCTCATTCACTGGCATAAGACATGTATTATAATAGCAAGACAGTTTAGAGACCAATCAACAGTTAGGCCAGGGCCCAAAGAAGCAGTCCCCTACCACAGAGGGTGAACATCTAACAAAAGGTTAGGGCTCTTCCAGATAGAAAGAAAGACAAGAACTAATGCTGTATTAGCAACCAAAACAGTGCCTGCCATTCATTCAGATCAAAAATAGGAAATTCAATGTTCCTAAAATGAGCAAGTTTATCTTGCCCAAAATAGAGAATATAGTTAAGATGGACAGAACCATGTCAAGGAAAGGACATAATGGTCATTCTTTAACCATAATAAATTATCTTTTGGGGGAAAAAATTGGCAGTTATTGTAATCTTTTGATAACTGAATCAAAGTAATGCTTGAGATGCTTTTACTCATAAAAATTGCTGGGGAGTGGCAGAAGCAAAAAAAAACCAAGATAGGCCCTTTTATCATAGTCCAAACATAATACAGGTAAAATCATCATAACCAGAAATTATATATACCAGGAACTTTATCTTAGTTGGAATAATATAATAAGCCACTAATAATCACTGATGCCTTAATAAGAATTAACACAAACTTTTTGAAGATTAAAACACAGAGGGTCACAAGTTATCTCATATAAAATGAGGTTTCCTGTAAGGGTTAAGGTAGTCACTGGAACACTTTTTGAAGGAAGCCTGGGCAAATAGCTATTCTCTCCTGCCCCACATAGTACGCTAGGTCTCTTTCTCATAGCATCTCACTTCTCTGTGTATCTGCCCCATTCTTCTCTAACTGCTTCTGCTTACTGACAGTGTCTATTTGCTCATAACGTCAGTTGGCATATGACCCACTGCGGCCTCTGTGGGTCTTACCTGAGTAGCTTTACGCTACAAATCCCACCACCATCTGCCCCAGGTTATCTAAATTTCTCCATTCAAATTCCCAAGAAAAAGAATCTAATTCTTATGGATTCAAATATCAAATGATATTTTTTCAAATGGGCATGCCAGATCTTACCTGCCTCCCTGTGGTTTGGCTATACATGGTCACGTGCAGTCTCATCCCCAATCAGCTGGAGCCATGAGGAAAGGGTCATGTGATACAAATCATGGCTGGCAAGGGGTTTCTGATTCAGTAGCTCCACGTCAGAGGAGGCACTGTGACTGATTCTAATTCAGGTCAAGGTACAGAATAGGGAGTTAAGGCTTAAAATTACTATACAAAGTTCTATTTAGGATAATGGAAAAGTTTTGATAATGGGAGGTGGTGATGGTAGAACAATATTGTGAGCATAATTAACAGTGCTGAATGACATATTTGAATGTGGTTAAAAGGGAAAATGTTAGGTTGTATATATATTACTAGAAAAAAATTTTTAAAACATAGGACTGTACAAGTCAGGGAACTTTAATGTAAACAATCGAGTATAGTTAATATAATTTATAATAATATTGTTTCATCAATTGTACCAAAGGTACTGAACTAATGCAAAGTATTAATAATAGGGAAACTGTATATGTACGTGAGGTACAGCGGAGAAGATGGGAATTCTGTATTTTCTGCATGATTTTTCTGTAAATTTAAATTCTCTAACATTCTTTTTACTTTTTAAAAAAACTTTTAATGATTTCAGTGGTGGTTGAAGATTGTGATTAATAGCCTAAGAATGTTCTTCCTTAATAAAGTGTTAAAGAGAATATGGTGATACTCGGAAAGAATACAATTAAATTATTTATGGATGATCGTTAACAGTAACACTATAATATTTTTGCAGCAATGGTAAAGAAGATATTTATTAATTCTAAGGGACAACAACAGAGCATTATAAAGGAGTATGGGATTTTCCCTTTTATAATGAAAACGTTCTAAAATTGACTGAGATGATGAAAGCAAACTCTGTGATGAATATGAAAGCCACTGAACATACATGTTGAATGGATTGTACAAGGCATGGGACTGTACAACACAACGAAATTCTGTGATGGAAAATGGACTGTGGTTAACAGAACAAATATAAAAGCATTCTCTCATGAACTATAACAAGTATATAATACTAATACAGGGTGTCAATAAATCAGTGGATTGGGGGAAAATACACCAAATGAAAGATATGAGCTACAGTTAGTAGTAATATTTTGACAATGTTCTTTCAAAGTTTGTTAACAGTTGTTTCACAACAATAGTAGGGTAATGTATGGGAGCCCTATATGATGATACGCATGTTTGTTTTGTAAGTTCACAAACTTTTACTATACACTTATTGGTTATATATGTTCAAGTATAAATGATAAACTTCAACTTAAAAAAAACCTTGGAAAAGATGTGGCTCAAGCAGTTAAGCATTCACCTCCCACATGAGAGGTCCTGGGTTCTTTTTCTGGTGCCTCCTGAAAAAAACAGGCAAAAGAAATGAAAGAAAACAATTAGGAAAGCAGATGTGGTTCAGTGGTTCAGTGCTGGCTTCCCACATACAAGGGGTCCAGGGTTCAATGCCTAACCCTGGTACCTCAAAAAACAAAACAAAACAAAAAACACCTTTTAAAGATTTGAAAAAAATAAAGTAGTAGAAAGGAGAAATGCCAACGAGGAACAAAATAATAACTAGTCAGAGGAACCTAAAGGAAGCCAAGAAGGTATGCTGTCCCTTAAGTTGAGGTCAAAATTAATGCCAAGAAAGAGAGTGGTTAAAAGGATGAAAAGCAAGAAAGGGCTGATGAAAGTAGGGATCAGATATTAAATCTGGCATTAAGAATGTCATTGGTAACATTCCTAATTTACTCCAGTTAACTAGTAAGCAGATAAACATGAAAGACAGAAAACACAGAAATACAGTATTTTGAATGGAAATTAAAGATGTTTAGAGTTCTCTTTGAAAAGGAGAGAAGCATTTAATAGAGAGGAAGGGACAAGCAGATGGTCAAATTGATGACATTTCTAAGAAATCTGGGTGATGATAAAAGTAAAATTTTTAATGATGCAGAAGGAGTATGGTGATTAACTAAAATACAGAGAGGAAGATTACGAGGGGCTCCTTCTATGGGATGGGACACACCAGTGAGGAAACACTACCCAGAACAATAGTAGCATACTATTTCTACAAAGTAAATCGTGTAAATTGGCATCATTGCCAAGCCAAGTGGTACATGCCCCCAGAGATTATAAACCACTATTATCCCTCCAGTGTTTTCTCTTTCATCAATATCTGCAATCTTCCAAAAAGGTTCTGGATTTTACCACCCTATAGGAAGTGCATCTAATGAAACCCTTTTTCTCATTGTATTTTTGTTGTCCAAACCAAAGTCTTTCTGCAAGTGAACTAACAGAGTAACAATGCACTGTAACTGTGCACTGGATCATGGGGGTAAAAATTTCAGTATTTCCACCTTACAGTGACTTTAAATTCTCCCTTATATGCTTCAAAGTCATGGCAACTACATCTTCTACCACATAAAAAAAAATCACAGGAAGCAGATGTGACACAAGTGGTTGAGTGCCTGCTTCCCACATGGGAAGTCCCAGGTTCAGTCCCCAGCACCTCCTAAAAACAAAACAAGCAAGTAAACAAGAAGTCCAACTCAGGGGAGCCAATGTTGCTCAGTGGTTCAGCACCAGCTTCCTAAATACGAGGTTCAGGGTTCAATCTCTGGCCCCAGTACCTTAAAATAAATAAATAAAATAAATAAATAAATAAATAGCACAAAGAGAAAAGTGAAAACCGTAGAAAAGCTTTCTAAACAGTAATTATATAAGTAGAAGTATTCCTACTAAAGTGAAGCATAATATTTATGCGAACATTTTTTAAAGTATTGGGCAACTACTATAGGTAGGGCACAGCAATTGGTAGGATAAGGAGAAAAGAAAAAAAAAATAGTATATCACCTGCAAAGCATGTAAATCAATTAAATATAAATCTGTAATGCTGGAAAAATCAGCTATTGTGGTTCTTCAGTGTTATCTCTTTCTAGATATAAACATACCTGGAATATTGTACATAGGAAAAAGTATGTCATGAGTTCTACTGATTTTTTCAGTATCATCCTTCTTCATTCATTCATCCCACAAATATTTATTGAACATTAAGAATTAGACCCAGGAAATAGTGGTAAAAAAGGCAAAGTCTCTGCCCTCAAAGAATTTAGGAATATTTCCTGAAGTATGGCTGATGATCCTTCCTTATAAAAAGTTCAAATAAAAGTCTATACTAAACATCATGAGACAGCCAAATAACCCTAAAATGTACTTTGGATATTTGCTTTTGAATTTCAGTTACTTGATAAGCCATGAGTTAATTATCTGTTCCTTTAGCTTCAAGTTCTCCTTTTCTATTCATTCATGCACAGACTGACCACTCCCACCATGACTCTCATCCTGTCCAAGATCATGAAATAGGTAACCCCACTTAGCAAGACAAAAAGCAAAAAAGAGCAGATAGCTATTCAAAATTGCTTCTTTGTAGTGAGCTGAAGGTGAAAGAAATGGATGAAATGAGGCTTAAGAATGACCTGGGAGGGGAACTTGGCAAGTAGAGTAAGGAGTTGGGAGTGTTGATTTATTTTAGATTTATTCTTTCACCAGTTATACGAAAGAATTAAACAGTGTGTAAAAATGGAGGAAGAGTCCAGTGAGCAGATCAGGTATCACCTTCTGCGAAAACCTGGTCAAAACAGTTCTCCAAGTTTCCTGCAGTGTATTTTGCTTTCAACCCCTATTATCAAAGGTAAAAAAAGTGTTCAGAGACTTCTGAAAGAAATAAGAAGGAAAGCCTAGTTTTACAGAGAAAATGCAAAATTAATTTACATAAGCTCTTTTCAAAATTTTATTACAATGCTTTCCGAATGTTTATGTACTTATATTTTAGTATATTTATATACCGAACGTATTATACACTTTGGATAGACTGTATGGTATAGGAATATATTTCAATAAAACTACTAATAACTAACTAAGCGTGCAAGAATTGCCAGAAATGGTAGCTATGGTATCAGGGGAAGCATAAAGAGATCGAGGGGTGAAGAATTTTCTTGTTTTTTGTTTATTATTATTATTAGTGAAATAATCGAAGTGCTCTAATGATGACTGAGGTGACAAATGCACAACTCTGTTATTATACCAAATACCAGTGATTGTACATTTTGGATGAATTGTATGCTTTATTAATATGTATCAATAAAATTGATTTGTTAAAAAAAAGAAAAAGCATTTACTACAATGCTTTCAGTATATTTATAATAGACTTTAAAGATATATTCAAGCCAATAATCTGCACTAATGTGATGGCCAGTGTCACTGCTGGCCTGAAATGGTATTTCTATTGTGAGCAAGAAAAGAAACTTTTATTGTGTTTACTAAAATTCATGGCAACTTAAAGAAAATATTTTAGGACATTTATTTCCATTTATCAAATATTTTTGGCAATTATGATGTTCAGCTGTTATTTTTTATTACAATTAAACTAAGAAATTTCTGCATGTTCAGACATTCACATAATCCATTTCCTTGAATTTTAAACAAAGAGAAGATGCAATATATGCAATACTACTTTGTGTTAGAAAGTTACAATCATTCTATTGCTGGTATGAAATGCTGCTTTTCCTCAAAACAGCAATAGGCATTGTCAAACCTTCAGAACCATGAGGCAACCATAAGCCTTTTTTTTTCCTTTAAAAAACTAGATAAGAGTGCAATTCAGCCACGCTCCATGTTACCTTTAATCATACACAGAGCATTCCATCATGTACTTTAGAATCAAGTACCTCACAAAATACCTTACAAAATAGGAAAAATTACACAAATATTACAGAAAATGAATACATAGTGAAATATTTTTAATTCACCTTTCTAACTATAGAAATATATTTTCAAAGATGACCACTATTTTATTTCATTATTATTCGACTGATTTCTGCTTTTTTAGGTATAATTCAAAATTGATACCAGAACAAGAATAAGTTAAAGATAGAACGAAACTCTTCAGATAATACCCAATCTATCACTTTTCCCCACTTTATCATTATCACCCCCAAACTACCTGTAAGTAAGGAACACATGTAGTAGCACATTAAGGTTTTGAGACAAAATCTCTTTAAATATTATGTTTTTATTAAAGTATTAATTCTTATGCAATCTCTCCTATTAGCATTTTAAAATAGAAAAACCAAGGACTAAAGATTAATTTGAAAAAACACTTGGAGCAATTCAGTCACAAAGAACACAATATAAAGTCTGACTAAACAAGTTCAAAAACTACAGTATTTTACACCCAAGTTCACAAAGTATTTTTGAAACACTATCTCATTTGATCCTCATGATGTATCTTGAACTAAATGGGAAGAACAGTTTGCATTTTCAGCATTTTGCAGTGACTTGCCTAGATATGGGGAAGTGGTCAAAACAGCCTTGAACGAGCAACTCTAACCTATAGGCTCTCTTCCCCCTCCCTCAGACTTATTACATAATTATATGCCTAATAGGCACAAGAGGGAAAATCATAACTCATCATATGTACGAGGAATGTCGAAAATTGAAGGAATTCACACTGTGTGGGCTAATACTTGTAAGTCAGGAGTAGTCAATATCTATGTTCCTAACCTGTGGTTTGTAGTTGCGAACAAATACCACATTAGTCAGTAAGACAAAATAACTGGAAAAACAACTGACACTCTGTGTCTATAAAAAACAGATGTCATTCTTGGTTAGATATGCTTATCACCTGAAAAGAAAATTGAATGACAAATTGAAAAGTAAAACAGAAATGTAGGTGAATATTGATGAGTACAAACAGAAATTCAAAATTGCAAATGTGGAAATACTGATTCAGATGGCACCATTTAATTACACACTATTAAAAGGAAGGCTTCAGGTGACTCATACAGATAAATTTGGACAGAAGGGATCCCCCTCAAACCCCATGTATAAAAAGTAAAACCAAATTACAGAGCAAAGTCAGTTTATAAAATATTCCTTCAGAAGAAGAAATAAGAAATGAAGAAAATTAAGGATTCCTTAACCTCTGCAGTTATGACACTAAGCTGTAGCTTGGTTTCCTGGCAGCAAGTCTCTTAAAAAATGGTATAGAAAAATATTTTTCAATAAATATAAGTTTATATTTTCCTGTGTTTTAAAAAGATAAAAATTCCCTTTGAGAAAACCGAAGACAGTCGGCAATATTACAAAATAAACACTAAGCATTAAATCTGAATGAAAAATTGTTAATTAATACAAATGCTACACACACAAAGTCAAATGTATAAACACAAACACACACAAAATGTACAGATGATATTTATCTTGAAAATAACTTAAATTCCACAGAAATTTTCTCACTCTATTAAAGCATATAATAAAGGAAAAATAACATCAATGGCAAAAACTAATTCACATTCAGAGCTACTTCCATTTTCTAAAACTCTTAGAATCCACCAAAACATTTCTACATCAATATTGGATACACAAAGAAACTACAGGCTAGAACCCCCCATATTTTATGTCTACTATTGTGGTGAAAAACAGGTTACTAAATATGGGGGATTTCCCAAGAAACACTGTACATGATTGCTTTAGAAATGCTGATTCTGTGAACACTGTCCAAATTTTTTTAAAAAGGACAAAAGTGGAAATACATCTAAAAGAAAAAAATTAGTTCCTAAAGTATATTATCTTATTCACCCTTTTATTGTTTGTGCTTAAAGCAAAGTATATGTTCAATAAATGTATGCACTGCTATTTCAGAAAAAGAATGAGCTGAATACTATTCTGAGCTGCATCCTAAGTTGAGTGACAACCACAAGCTTTGTTCACTGATATTCACTTCAGGATTTTAGCACAATTTACGACCTCTACAGAGATACTTTATATGTGGATATTTTCTGTTGTTTTGATTAAGCTTGAGAAGTTAATACTGAGTCATGAATCACCACTCCTCCTAACTCAAAAATGTTCATGCTAAACCAAGCTGTTAGACTTTTCTTAATATTTACCTATTTTTCCAGCATCAGTACCTTTGTTCACAAGATTTCCTTCTCCTAGGGTCACTTCCATTTCATTTCCATCTATCAAAATCTCTAACATCCTGTTAGGTCTACCTTGTAAGCTGCTGAATGAGAATTAAACTCTTTCCTCTGAAGTTCATTAGTGAATGCTGTCCTCATTGTAGTACTGATGATTTCTATGCAAGCTACATAGAATGATAACTATTTTGTGTGGATGCCCTATATCCCATGCCTGTAGAGACAGAAAGCAAACATGGAGGTCAAACATTTTCTCTTGGATAAGGTAAATGATCATGAAACTCTGAGGCCAGAATAGGAGGTGAGTACAATATAAATCACTTCAGAATGACCCCAAAGATACAAGCACTTTTTGGGAAGAATTATTTCCCAAAAGGTTCTAACTCTAAAAAAATCAAAGCTAAACAAGAAATGTAATAAAAATTCAAGTAGTATACAAATAACCCGTGAGTTAATGATAACAAAGTTGAATAATAAATGGGACAAATAAGTCCTATGTTTTAGAATTCCTTAAATTTTGAGCTTGATTTAATTCTTTGTTCCAGACAACAGGATTAGATGACACCAAAACCTTCAGTTTACAAATGAAAAAAATGAGACTATAAAGTTAAAAAGTAGCTTTTCCAAGCCAAACAAATACTAAATGGCAGAACTAGACATAGAATCCAGGACAGCTGATTCTCCTAGCATGTTGTTTCTTTCAAACACAGCTGATTTATATTCTTTTAGTAAACTCCTTTATGTATATGTACATTTTAGTATATCTTATTCAAGATCATTTGAAAATTCATTCTTGGACATATTCTAAGTCAGAGGTTGCAAATGCAAAGGCTTAAGAGGCCAGTTCAGTAACATAAATGTGAGAAGCAGGTTGGTATACAACAATGGCAACCAATGGTCCTTGTGATGGAAAAATGGATGCATGTCTGGTTAAAAGCATTAAAAATTTAACATGTTAAATTACTGTGGTGGCCAAGTAAAACACCTTTTTGGCTTATGTCGGGGCTTATGTTGAATTATGTATCTCAGAGGAGACATGTTCAAGCCCTAACTTCTGATCCTGTAGGTGTGAACCCATTTGTAAATAGGACCTTTAAATATATTATCAACTCTGTGGCCAAAGTGATTGAGGGTGGCCTCAATCTTACACAGCTGAAGTCCTTGTAAGCAAAGGAAATCTGGACAGAGTCAGCAGGAGCCAGAACTAAGTGGAAAACAGCAGTGCAGGCAAGACTCTGGAAAAAAAGGAAGCCCTGCCAATATCTTAATGTTGGACTTTTAGCCTCCAAAACCATGAAACAATAAAGTCCTGTTTAAGCCAAGCCATTGCATGGTATTTGTCATAGTAGCACTGGCAAACTAAGACAGGCTAAATTTTTATGTCTCGTTTGTCCCAAAAGCTTCTACACCATAAATTGAAAGCCCTCTGCTCATGGGTGGCCACTGCCAAAATAAAAGCCTTATAAAAACAATAAAATGAAATGTTTCAAAACATCACAAGTTTTCAAAAAAAGAATCCACCTTTGTGAGAAATATTAAAGGAAGCCTTAGAAACTGAAAGAAAAAGACAAAAGAGACAAACTTGGAGGAGAGCATAAAAGAAAGAATAGCAGAAAAGATAACCAAAAGTGTAAAAATATAGACAAAAATAAGATATGACATGAAAAGCAAAGAATAAAATGGAGGAAGTAAAAAGTGCATTTACAGTAATATCATTGAATGTGAATGGATTAAACTTCCCAATCAAAAGACACAAGTTGACAGAATGGATAAAAAAAACATAAGCCATTCATATGCTGCTTAAAAGACACTTACCTTAGACCCAGGATACAAACCAGTTGAAAGTGAAAAGTTGGAAAAGGAAACTCCAAATGAATAGTAATTAAAAAAGAGCTGGGATAGCTATACAATATCAGACAAAACAGACTTTAAACGCAAAGAAGTTATGAGATACAGAAGGCACTATATAATTATAAAAGGGTCAATCCAACAGGAAGATGTAAGTCATAAATATCTATGTACCTAACCAGGGTGCCCCAAAATACATGAGGCAAACTCTGGGAAAACTGAAGGGAGAAACAGACATCTCTAAAATGATCATTGGAGACTTCAACATCCAACTCACATCATTAGATAGAACAACTAGACAGAAGATCAACAAGGAAGCAGAGAACTAGAACAATATGATAAATGAGTTAGACCTAACAGATATACAGAACACTGCATCCAAACTCAGCAAGATACACATTCTTCTCAAGTGTCTATGGATCTTTCTCCAGGACAGACCACATGTTAGGGCACAATGAAGCTCGTGATAAATATAAAAAGATTAAAATTACACAAAGCACCTTCTCTGATCATAATGGAATGAAACTGGAAATCAATAACAGACAAGAAAAAAGTAAATTTGCAAATGTGTGGAGGCTGAACAACACACTCCTAAATAATCAGTGGGTCAAAGAAGAAATTACAAGTGAAATCAGTAAATATATTGAGACAAATGAAAACAAAAACACAACTTATCAAAACTTATGGGACACAGTGAAGGCAGTGCTGAGAGGGAAATTTATAACCCTAAATACCTATATTTAAAAAAAAAAAAAAGGAGCTAAACTCAAAGATTTAAAGGACCAACTAGAGAAATTCAAAAAGAACAGCACACAAATCCCAAAGCAAGCAGAAGGAAAGAAATAATAAAGATTACAGCAGAAATAAATGAAATTGAGAATAAAAATACAATAGAGAAAATCAACAAAACCAAAAGCTGGCTCTTTGAGAAGATTAATAAAATTGACAAACACCTAGCTAGACTAAAAAAGAAAAAAAGAGAGAAGATGCAAATAGCTACAATGAGAAATGAAAGGGGGGAAGTTACAACAGACACCACATAAATAAAAAGAATTGTAAGAAGATACTAAGAGAAACTGTATGCCAACAAAATAGATAACCTAAATGAAATGGACAAATTCCCAGAAATGCACAACCAACCTACACTGACACTACAAGAAATACAAGAACTTAACAAACCAACCACATTTAAGGAGACTGAATCTGTCATCAAAAATCTCCCAGCAATGACAACCAGCAAGATAGCGGTGGAGTAAGGAGCTCCTACAGTCAGCTCCCGCGACAGGGCATTTAGTAAATACCCAGAGCTGCCTGGAGCTAGCCGAAGTACCTGTTTGGGAGCTCCAGGAGACCAGAGGAGTATCCTGGCACACACTGGAAGGAATGGAAGGAGGAGACCGCCTATCTGTAGAAAAGATTCGTAAGTAGAGCGCTCCACACCACAGAGGCCGGTGCCCATTCTCCACTACAGGCACAAGCCTCCTCGGGAACTGTTCCGCGGCTAAAATTAAAAGTTCCATTTCCCAAAAACAGGGGAGAAAGAGACAGTTGGGCACCAATTTCAGTAACTGATGAGTAAATTCAGTGGGCTAAAATAATCCTGAGAACAACTAGAGTTTGAGCCCGTCCAAGTCAGAAAGAGGCCAGTAGACACCTTCTTAACTCCATGCCTAGCACAAGGGGAAGTGGGGCAGACTGGAAATCAGAGTGCTGGGAAGGACCACCTTCTTTCCATCCAGATCAGATTCAAGTCTAGCATAAGCCAGGACCAAAAATCACAGTGACAAAAGGAACCAGTTTCTTCCACCCAGACTGGCCTGCAGCCCTAGCCGAGGCTTCAGCCCTACCTCTGGCAGGGAGGAAGCTAGCGGCCCAGCACAAGCCTATCCAGGTAACTGGAGGTATCTTTCCCTGGCACAGACTGAATAATCAGAAGTCTACCAGGGCAACTGCAGTCATCTTGGACCCACGCTGCATAGATTGCTGCCCACACCTGCAGCTCCACACCTGCAGCTCCATCCTTCTCCCAGGAAGGGGAGAAAGAGGCACGAAACCTCATCAGTCTCTCTGGAAAACTGTAGTCCAGCCTGCATGACTTGGATTATTCCACACAGATGTGACTCTGTCCTACCCCTGGCAAAGGAGAAAGTTGGGAAAAGCATCATTGGTCCCTGGGGCAATGGGGACAGTTTGAGCCTCCACAGCTAATAGCACCAACTACATCTTTCACTCCTACTGCACAATCAGCAAGAGAGAAAGGGCAGGAAGCCCAAAATTAAAGAGAAAACTGCACCCAGAATAAATACTCTAGTAAGCCAGATGCCAAGACACCAACAAAAAATTACAATCCACACCAAGAAACAATAAGCTATGGCTCAGCTAAAGAAACAAGATAAGCCATAAAGGAGTTGAGACAACTAATCATAGATGGTCAAACAAATTTCCTTCATAAATTCAATGAGATGGCTAAAGAGATTAAGGATATTAAGAAGATATTAGATAAGCACAAAGAAGAATTTTAAAACATACGTAGAAAAATAGCAGATCTTATGGGAATGAAAGGTGCAATAAATGAAATTTTAAAAACACTGGAAGAATATAATAGGAGATTTGAGGAGGCAGAAGAAAGGATTGGTGGGCTTGAAGAAATGGGTTCTGAAAGTAAACATACAAAAGAACAGATGAAGAAAAGAATGGAAAAAAATTGAACAAGGTCTCAAGGAACTAAATGACAGAAAAAGACATGCAAAGATTCATGTCATGGGTGTCCCAGAAGGAGAAGAGAAAGGAAAATGGGCAGACGGAATATTTGAAGAAACAATGGTAGAAAATGTCCCAACCCTATTGAAGGACATAGATATGAAGCCCAAAAGCACAGCATGCTCCCATCCAAAAAATCTGAAAAGACCAACTCCAAGACACATACTAATCACAAATGTCAAGTGCCAAAGACAGAGATAATTCTGAGAACAGCAAGAGAAAAGCAATGCATAATGTATAAGTGATACCCAATAAGATTAAATGCTGATTTCTCACCAGAAACCATGGAGGTAAGAAGACAGTGGTCTGATATATTTAAGATACTACAAGAGAAAAACTTCCAGCCAAGAATCTTATATCCAACAAGACTGTCTTTCAAAAATGAGGGTGAGATTAGAATATTCACAGATAAACAGAAACTGAGAGAATTTCTAAGCAAGAGACCAGATTTTCAGGAAATACTAAAGGGTGTGCTGGAGCCTGAAAAGAAAAGACAGGAGAGAGGGGCCTGGAAGAGAGTCTAGAAATGAAGACTATTTCAATAAAAGTAACTAAAAGTATAAAAAGAGTGGGGAAAATAAAATATGACAGATAAAACTCAAATAGTCAGGAATAAACTTAACCAATGATGTAAAACACTTGTGTTCAGAAAACTGCAATTCAATGTTAAAAGAAATCAAAAAAGTCCCAAATAACTGGAAGAACATTCCATGCTCATGGATTGGAAGACTAAATGTCATTAAGATGTCAGTTCTACTTAAATTGATATACAGATTCAATGCAATCCCGATAAAAATTCCACCAGAATTTTTTAAAATTGAAAACATAGCTATCAAATTTATTTGGAAGGGTAAGGCATCCTGAACAGCCAGAAAATATCATAAAAAGGAAAAATGAACCCTCATCTACAGACTTTAAATTACATTACCAAGCTATAGTGGGAAAAAAACAGCATGGTACTGGCATAAAGACAGACATGTAGACCAAGAGTACCAAATTGATGAATCAGAAACAGACCTTCACATGTATGGTCCAAGTGATTTTTGACTAACCTGTCAAACCCACACAGCTTGGGGAGAAGAGTCCATTCAACAAATGGTGGGGAAAGAACTTGATATCTATAGCTGAAATAAAGGAAAGAGGACCCCTATCTCACACCTTATCCAAAAATTAACTCAATGGATCAAAAACCTAAAAATAAAAGCAAGAACCATAAAACTTCTGGAAGAAATTGTGAGAAAATATCTTCAAGACCTGGTTGTAAGTGGTGGATTCTTAAAGGAGATAAGAGGAGGACTGAGACGGACTACTGACATTTAATGTTTGTGGAAGTTTTAATTAGCTTTATTATACAAGTGTGGAAATATACAGAAAGGATGGCAACAAATAGTTATTAGCAGCTATTTTATAAATGGGGAAGTGGCTAGAAATGGTAGTCTAGGTATGTAAATACCAATAGACAGAATGCTAGAGAATAATCTAGGAATTGAAGAGCACAGTAAACCAAGAGGTGGATGAGAATTGTGGTTGATGTTACAGATGCAAGAGTGTCCTTTGTGAGCTAGAGCATATGTACATCGTGGCTGCAGGGTGGTGGGAATGTGGAGAAGCATGGGAAAAATATAACTGGAGTGACCTTTGAACTGTGGTTAGCAGTAATAATGTAATATACATGCATCTATGCCAAAGATATACTGTGTTCATAATGGGGCGGTATGGAGAATGTATGCCAAATGTACACTATGGATGTGGTAACAATCAGATGATAATATTTTATCTGTGACAAATGTTTCACCACAGTGTGGTGTGTTGATAGACAGATGTTGTTTGGGAATTCTGCACGTGTGCATGATTATAAGTTTACAACTTCTGTCATAAAAATTATATTTAAAAAATAATAATAGGGTGGGTTGGAAGTAAATACATCAAATGTAAGATAAGGACTATAATTAGTAGTAAGATTTTGACTTTCATAATCTGTAACAGATGTCTCAACGTCAATGCAAGGTATTGGTGCAAGGTTGATGTATGGGACCCCTGCATAATGTTATGCATGTTTGCTTCGTAAGTGCACAACTTTTACTATACACTTACTGTTTTTGTATGTTCATATATAAATGATATAAACATAATAATAATAACAGGGTGGGTTGGGGGAAATACTTTGGTTAGTAGTAATATTTTGACAATTCTCTTTAATCATTAGTTTAAAATATTTAACAACAATGCACGGTATTGGTGGTATGGTGAGTTATGAGAGTCCTGTATGATGCTATGTATGTTTGTTTTGTAAGTTCACAACTATTACTATACACTTATGGTTTATGTACGTTTATGTGTAAGTGATATAGTTCAATAAATTAAAATTTTAAAAATCCCCCAGCAAAGAATATTCCAGGACCAGATGACTTCATAGATGAATTCTACCAAGCATTTCAAAAAGAATCAACACCAATCCTGTTTAAACTCTTCCAAAAAATTGAAGAGGAGGAAAAATTACCCACCACATTTTATGAAGCCAACATCACTCTAACACCAAAGCCAGATAAAGATACTACAAGAAAAGAAAATTACAGACCAATCTCTCTAATGAACAAAGATGCAAAAATTCTCAACAAAATACTTGCAAATCAAATCCAACAGCATATCAAAAGACTTATACATCATGACCAAATGGGATTTATTCTTGGTATACAAGGCTGGTTTAACATAAAATTAATTAAATCAATTAATAAAAATCAATTAATATAATACACCACATTAACAAATTGAAGGAAACAAAACACATGATCATCTCAATCAACTCAAAAAAGGCATTCAACAAAATCCAGCATCCTTTTTTTATTAAAACACTTTGAAAGATAGGAATAGAAGGTAAATTCCTCAATATGATAAAGGCATATATGAAAAACCCACAGCTAACATCATCCTAAATGGGGAAAGGTAAAAGCTTTCCCTCTAAGATCAGGAACAAGACAAGGATGCCCACTCTCACCATTAGAAGTTCTAGCTAGGGCAATTAGACAAGGAAAAAAAAAAATTAAAGGCCTCTAAATAGGAAAAGAGGAAGTAAAACTCTCACTGTTTACGGATGACATGATCCTCTACTTAGAAAATTCTGAAGTATCCATGACAAAGCTATTTGAGCCAACAAATGGTTTCAGCAAAGTGGCAGGATACAAGATCAACACACAAAAATCAGTATTGTTTTTGTACACTTGTAATGAACAATCTGAGGAAAAAATCAGGGGAAAAATTCCACTTTCAAAAGCAACAAAAAGACTCAAATCCTAGGAATTAATTTAGTGAAATACGTACAGGACCAATATGTAGAAAATTACAAAATAATGCTAAAAGAAATTTTAAAAGACCTAAACAAACGGAAAGATATTCTGTGTTCATGGATTGAAAGAACAAATATCGTGAGTATGTCAATCTTACCCAAACTGATAAATAGATTCCATGCAATGCCAATCAAAACCCCAACAACTTACTCTACAGAATTAGAAAAGGCACTTACCAAATTCATTTGGAAGGGACAGTGCACCCGAATAGCCAAAAAACATTCTAAAAAAGAAGAACAATGTAGGAGGAATTTCACTGCCTGACCTTGAAACATATTACAAAGATACAGTGATCAAAACATCATGGTATTGGCATAAAGATAAACACATTGATCAGTGGAACAGAACTGAGAACCCAGAAACAAACCCTCTCCTATACAGTCAACTGGTTTTTGACAAACCTAACAAGTCAATGTTAACAGGACAAAACCATCTTTTCAACAAAAGGTGCTGGGACAACTAGCTATCTATAACCGCAAGAATGATAGAAGACCCCTATCTCACTCCCTATACAAGAATTCACTCAAAATGGATAAAAGCCAGGGCCATAAAACTACTGGAAGAAAATGTAGGGAAACATCTTCAAGACGTTGTAGTAGGTGGTGGTTTCTTGGACCTTACACCCAAGCACATGCAACAAAAGAAAAAATAGATAAATAGGACCTCCTCAAAATTAAACACTTTTGAACCTCCCAGAACTTTGTCAAAAGGGTGAAAAGGCAGCCCACTCAATGGGAGAAAATATTTGGAAATCATATGTCAGATAAGTGTATAATATCCAGGATATATAAAGAGATGTTACAACTCAACAATAAAAAGACAAATGACCCAAATAAAAAATGGGAAAAAGATTTTAATAGACATTTGTCCAAAGAAGAAATACAGATGGAAAAAAAACACATGAAGAAATACTCAACGTCACTAATGATTAGGAAAATGCAAATCAAAACTACAAGGAGATATCATTTCATACCTATGAGAATGGCCACTATTAAAAAGACAGAGAACTACAAGTGTTGGAGAGGATGTGGAGAGACTGGAAAATTTATTCACTGTTGGTGGGATTGCAGAACGGTACAGGCACTGTAGAGGACTGTTTGGCAGTCCTAAAGAAGTTAGAATACAGACTTGCCAAGTGACCCTACAATACCACTACAGGGTATATACCCAGAAGAACTGAGAGCAGTGACACGAACAGACATCTGCACACTGACGTTCATAGTGACATTATTTACGATTGCCAAAAGGTGGAAACAACCCAGGTGTTCATCAAGAAATGAATGGATAAACAAACTGTGGTCTGTTCACACAATGGAATATTATGCAGCTGTAAGAAGAAATGAAGTTGTAAAACATATGACAACATGGATGAACCTGGAGGACATTATGTTGAGTGAAGCAAGTTAGACACGTAAGGACAAATACTGTATGACTGTGTTACAATGAACCAAATATATTGTGTAACATATTGTATGATTCAAAGAAAAAGTCTATGTATCCAGTATATTTAAGTGAGAAATGTATGTTTTTATTCACTATGTTATCTTTTTAGTTTTTGTTTATATTTTCAATTATTAAATGTACAAAATACAGTAAAAACAAACAAAAAAGCACAAGCATACTCTAGATTCTATAATGTTTCCTGAAATAAGACATATATTTTCCTTAAAAAATGTAACTTTTGAACAGAAGAAATTCCAGTATTTTCATTTTTCAAAATTTACATAATGGATGACGACTATTTTCACGGTCTGATTAATATAACACAAAAATAAGTGAGTAAATGTGTATGGAATTCTTTAGTTTAATCCCATAAGGTTGAATAACACAGGCTATGAAATTACTCTAGGCAGTTCTATATAGAAGAAATGATGTCCCTAGACACAGGACACTGGTAGTACCCACAGGCAGAAAAAAATAGCAAATTAGCAAAGTTAATTTGTTTCCACTGTAGAACCCACAAATATTAAATCATTCATTCAACCATATTTATTAAGCAGCTACTATCTGCTAGGCGCTTGTTAGGTACTAGAGCTAAAATGGTAAACAATATAACATGCACCTTATGAGTATTATGGGGAGAGGGGAAAAATCAATTAAACAAACTCAGTAATTACAAGTTATGGAAAACAATATTATAGGGAGGGGGAAAGAATGCTGAAAGAGAGGCCTTATTTTAGATAGGGTGATCAGGGAAGGCCTCTCTGAAAAGGTGAAATGTTAGCTGAGACTTGAAGGATGGGGAAGAAGCAAAATGAAACAAGGGTGTATGAAGGGGCATGAGTAAGTGTGACAGGCAGAGAGACCAGCAAGTAGCAACAGACCCTGAGGCAGGAAAGAGCATGACATTTCCCAAAACAAGGCCAATGTGACTGAGGCGATTAATGAGATGACAGTGGTCTGAAGCAGGCAGACTCTATGTGCAATCTGGATTTTTACATATGCAATGGGAAGTCACTGATGTTTTTTAGTCAGGGATTGTTTGTTTAAGACTATGAATATTAGCAAATGGATATAGGTACTAAGATTTCTTCCAATGTATAAAAGGTTTTTTTAGGTACTTACTATATGTAGCACTGTATGTCCAAGTTTGTCAAATTCAATGACTATGTCACCAGTGCTAGCACAGGCACTAGCTCTTAATATAAAAGCTCTTAATAAATACTCATGAGGGAAAGGAATAGTGCAAACAAGTTTAGAAATAAGCCAAAATAAAACTAGTCCCAGGAGGTTTTGGTCAAACCATCCCACCACTTCGACCTTCTCTCAACTTCACATATTCACCAGTTATTTCTCCTTAAGGAAGTAGTTCAAGTACAAGATGGTAAACAATGAGAAACATAAGGACTATAAGCAGGAAGAAATTCACTAAAATACAGGATTGCATTCTTTAGAAAGGTATAAGGATAAAATACACATGAGTGTGGTTTTGTCAACCCAAGGCCTGCCTCCACTCCTGCGACTCCCTGCAGTGACCTCTGTTGGGTGTCACTGGTCAAGATCCTAGCGGGTCCATCTTGTGAATGAACACCAGAATCTGAACCACAGCTGATTATAAACAGGAAAAATGGACATGAATTAGCCACTTAATGGAAAGAACAGCATGTCCAAAAGAGGCTGGGAAGACCAAATCTGACTCCACGTTTATGAATAAGCAAGCCTGAAAGCTTTCTGAAAAGAGGAGGTTTAAGAGAAGGAAAGGGCAACAGAGTATCTGAAGCACAGCTTAGAGGCCCCAAATCAGTAAGCAGGAAACTGATATCTGTATATACCCTACAATAGCAAAAGCAACAGATTTTCATTAACTTAATAAAAGCAGAAAAGACATTCTCAAATAAATGTTGGAAATGGAAGTACAATTCAAGACCTTTCATTTCTAAGGTTTTCTCGAAATTATGGAGATGAACTCTGATAAAGATATTCAACAACTAAAAACAACTACATTAGAAGCTCTCTAAGATCAGACTTGCAGTTTCAATTACTATATCAAAAACAAGCATGCACTTATAAATGCAAAATTATACATGACCTTACTCTATAATCAGAGGTCTTTTAAACAAAAATACATTTTTTACCTATTTGGGGTGTTTTTTTTTCTTTTCCATCCCACTCATTAAAAATAATGATTTTCTCCCATCTGTAAAAGTATAATAAACATCACATTGTCTTTCAAATATAGTTGTTGGAGCAGGTGTAGCTCAGTGGTTGAGTGCCTGCTTCACATGTATGAGGTCGTGGTTTCAATCCCCAGTACCCCTTTAAAATATATATATACATTTTTTAAATTATATATATACATAATTGTCAAATTTTAAAAGGTAAATACATAGGGAGATTTGCCCTAGAGCTCTTTAAGGAACAGATCCTCTTACAAATAATGTGTTATATCCATATAAACAGTTACCTGGGGGGAAGTATGGAGTTTTATGTGTTATTTTATTTTATTTTTTAAATAAGCTAGAAGGGATATTAAAAACACATAGTTGGGGAAGCAGCTGTGGCTCAATCAGATGAGCTCCCATCGACCATGAGAGGACATTAGCTCATGTCCCCGGGCCTCCTTGGGAAGGCAGGCTCACCCGCATGTCACAGAGCGCCACCTGGCCCCCAAGTGCCGCAGAGCACCACCAGGCGTGCAGATGCCTTGGAGAGCCGACTCAGCAAAGTGACACAACCAAAAAAAGAAGAGAGACAAGCAAGAACACAGAAAAGCCCTCAGCAAATGCACATAGAGAACAGACAGTAAGCAAGCCGCAAGGGGGGGGGGGGGGAATAAATAAATACAGACACAGAAGAACATACAGCAAATGGACACAGAGAACAGACAACACACAAAAAGCCACGGGGGTGGGGTGGGGGGGGATATAAAAAACAAACTAACATACACCTGAAGTTGCACTGCAGTACTTAACTCCCTGAAAGCAGTGGGTTCACAGTACATGCTAAGTATACAAACACTTTTGAATTAGCAGTTTGTGGTGAGAATAAACTATAAACACCACAAAAAGAACTGTTTTACCCCTGCTACTGGAATATTTTACTTCTTGAGGGTACTGACAAAGGAACACAAAGCAAAGTGGAAAAGATGAAAACCTAAAAACCATCCTTTAGGGAGCATGGCAGCAGGTTTAATTTCCAGGTTTGCAATGAAGAATTTGTTAAAGTAATTAAAAGGGTAGTTATTCCTGTATGTGTACACTTGGGTGTGTATGTGTGGGAGAGAGAAGACAGCAAGAGGAAAGACAGACAGAGACTGAATTGTTATTTGGCTTGCAGGATCTTTACATTTCTGCAGTGTTGTGGTCAGCTACATTTTTGCCATAAAGTCCAGATGGCTAACTTAACCAATACTGTCAATCAAAGGAGACTTCACTGAGATGAAAGACTCATCCTTAAGGGCCATACAAATACCAGAAGGCTGCTGTGTATGCTGGTTGGAAAGAAGAGCAAAACAGAATCCCACAAGGCCATGCAGCAAGGGAAGCTTCTAGGCTGAGCAATTGTGATAGGGAAGCTCTTGGGCCAAATGTCCCAAATATGACAGTCACATCTTGGTTAGATTATAGGATGCTGCTTGCACCTAGTGTCAAAGTTATTTATACAGTGTCTGAACATCACCAGACCCCAAGAAGTACACACAACTGGTAATGATACGAAGGAAGCCAGCTAGGCAGTTACGGAATGCTACTCCTAGCTAAATTCATGAATCAAGTAAAGAACCTCACAATACACCAGTTTCAGGATAATTTGGGCAGCCTACACTGAGCATTCTAAACACAGGAATTTTATTTATGTATTCATTCATCTACCACATGAAAAAAGAAAGCATCAAATGCATTTCCTTTTTCGGCTTTTAAGAAAAAGACTCAAAAGAAGAAAATTGAAATGACCTTTGACTTCTGTGACTGACAACTAAAGAGATAATTGCTGAGGAAAAACGAGAATCACAGATCTAGAAAGGCCTCTGGCATCGAGACTCCAGCCTCCAAACAAGACCCAAGAGTTATCATACTTCTCAAGATCACCAGAAGCACCATACCCACTTCAGATCTGATAACCCCAATATCTTTCTAATTAAAAGGTACTTAGTGTTGGGTATATGGGAGTCCCCTATAGTCCGTACGTGACTTTACTGTGATCTGAAATTTCTTTGAAGCCATAATGAAAAAAAAGTAAGACACCAAGGAAGAAATGGAAGAAAATGCCACTGTACATACAGGACAACAGTTATTACAGTGATAAAAGGCAAAAAATATTTTTCATTTTTTTAATACCCCCTTTTTTTTTTTACTTTTTTTAGTTTTAGTTTTTCTAAATTATTATGTATTCTATTTCTTATGTTTAAACCTATCATTACTATCTCATTTTCCTATTAACTGAATTGTGAAGAAGTTTTGGATCACAGAAGGATTTCAACTATGGCAAGGGAGGATCATTGGTATGGGGTGTCAGTGACGGGAGATAAACGAGAGAAAGTTCACCTGGGCATATATATAAATGTGTTCAAATGTTCATGGGGCATTGCCAGAGTGGGTAGAGATTCACACAACAAATGAAAGAATACTCAATTCCCATCCTGGGGAACTCTGGCACATTCTCTAATGGAACAGCAACAATCCCCCAAGTACAAGGGCAAATGACTAGTGAAGAAGGATGGTCCATTGATGGGCCCTTGACATTGACAACTATGCTTATGAGCCTTTGCTCTTTAAAGAGAAACTTAGCCTAGTGTTGTAGGATGCCTAAGAGTTACCTCCTGAGAGCCTCCAGGTTCTCTGTGGCCTCTCTCTAAGCCAAACTCAGCAAATAAATGCATTACCTTCTCCCCAGCATGGGACATGATCCCTGGGGATGAGCCTCCCTGGCACCGAGGAATTACTACCAAGCATCAGTTGGTGATACAACTGCAAAAAGACCTTTTAAAAAAAGGAGAAAATGGTAAAGAAAAATGAATTTATATGGTTAAGAGACTTCAAAATGAGTTGGGAGGTCATCAGAGAGGTAACACTTATGTACGTCTCAGTAGGATCTCAAAGTCAAATTAGATACTGCTCCAAATAGTGGGGCTTCTGAGGGCTCCAGAGACACCGAGGTCCTACAGTCATGTCAGAAAGCTCCAGAGTCTGGTGCCTTGACTGTGGATCCTACTTTGGAGTTTGTGCACCTGAGTGTGACACAGTTGGACTCAGATGTGAATTCTCCACACGTCTCTTCTGTCCCTTTTACTGAACCTACATATGGCACTGGAGTTGGTAGATGTAGGTCGAAGAGATTTGAACCTCTGGGTTTCCATGTGCAAGCTGGACCCTGTGCCTCGGGAGAGTTGCAACACTTACTCTCCAGTTCAATGGACTCACCCAGGTCAACTAACAAGCAGGTAAGGATAGATAACTACCACACCAAAGAACCAAGTGAGTCTACAACTACAAGCAAGAGAGTCCCATCCATCAGCCATGTGGGATCAAAACCCCCTCTCAATTACAGGTAGACGGGGCATCACCATCCCAGAATCCTCAGGATTGGGGAATAAAATATGGACTACAATGGGCTTATTGGTATTCTACTATAGACTTATTGTGATTACAGCAATGGAAGAATTATATCATAGATGTGGGAACACTGGCCACTGGAGTTGCTGAAGGCAAGGAGAGGGAAAAAGAGGTATAATACAAGGGCATTTTGAGGACTTGGAATTGTTCTAAATGACACTGAAAAGACAGATACAGGACATTATATATCCTGCCACAACCTACAGAATGGACTGGGAGAGAGTGTAAACTACAATGTAAACTATAATCCATTCTGTGTGGCAATGCTCCAAAAATGTGTTCATCAATTTCAATGAATATACCACGCTAATGAAAGAAGTTGTTAATGTGGGGGAAAGTGGGAGGTGTGAGGAGTGGGGCATATGGGAATTCCTTATATATATATTTTTTACGTAATCTAAGTATCTTTTAAAAATAAATAAATAATATTTTTTTAAAAAACATACTTAGTTTTAATTTGCTTTATTAATTTACCTTGTTTCTGCTGGGAATTTAGAAAGCATAGTAGTTAAGAGCATTCACTGGCTTAAAAAGAAAGAAACAAATATGGCCAGACTTACGTTGAAATCTACTAACTACACATGTTCGGGCAAGCTGTGCCCTAACCCGGTGAAAGTAATATGATTCTTTAAGCTTCTGTTTTCTCTTCTGTAAAATCAGGATAACAATACAAGATGCAATTACTAAGCAAAGTAAAGTTTACATAACTAATTTACAAATGAGAATTGTTTGAGAAACCACCACTTCCCTTATTAACTCACCTATGCCCACTGGTTTATCTATCTTTACTCAAAAGGACTAGTTACAAATAACAAGACACACAAGTGACTCAAATCAGCTAAAAATGTTCATTCTCCCAAAGAAAGTTATAGTAAGTGTTTCACTGGGAATAGTTTAGATAAGAAAAAAATTACATTTTCCACAACAGAGAATCTGCTTAGTGAAAGACGTCAGGAGTGGTACCATTTAAAGAAAATAGCAAACCAGAATAGAACTGTCAACAAACAAATTTTACCTTAAACTTTAATTTCATTTTATGCATTACTTAACTGACTGAACTTTTATTTTATTTCATTTATTTTCTATACAACTATTTGCTTTCCCTGTCCCTCTATGGACATTCAAAAAAAAGGTATGTGGGGGGGCGGGGTGAGGGAAGTGATTCCATATTGATTACCAATACCTATTAAGTGTTAGGTTTTGTACAGCTACAGGTAGCAGAAATCCTAAAAAGGGAGGGACACTCAATCTCAGGTAACACAAGCTTGGAATTTGGTAGGGTGGCAATGGAGCAGTAAAAATAAACAAAGCCCAAGGCCTAAGCCTTGGCTTTAACTGGGTAGATTTTTAGCTAATAAGTGAACATCCGTAAAGCTTGTAAGTGCATTCAAGTTTCTATTTCCTTTTGAGTAAAGTGTTATAAGTTACATTTTTATAAGAAATTATCATTTTGCCTACGTTTTCAAATGTATTAGCATAAGATTATTCAGAGCATTTCCCATTTTTATTGTTCTATGCTGTATCAGTACTTACATTCTTTTTTCATTTCAAAAGGTAGTTGTGCCTTTTTTAAACCAATCATGCCTCTGATCTATCAATTTTACTATTTCAAAATAACTATTTTTAATTTGTTCATCTCCATTACATATTTGCTCTCAATTTCATTATTTTCTACTCTGATCTTTGTCGTTTCCTTCCCAGTATTACTCCCAGATCCAAGTTAAGAGGAGCCCTGTCCTAGACCACAAGCTTTAGAGGGTCCTACATATCACACACACGCAAAAATAATAAAAATAAATTTGTTAAAGATGATGTGGGACATGTCTGTCAAGTCTAGATGTATCCCACATTGTGATAAGTAATATTTTGCCATTCAGTTCTTACTATTTTTTAGTATCCATTGTGATTTCTTGATACATTAGTTTGTTTAGAATTGTGCTTTTAAGTTCCCTGACATAAAGAATTTTTAAGGGATCTTTGTTAATGATTTCTATCCTACACACATTTCAGAAAAATCTCATTTGAGGGGCCAGGGTCATTTGTTCAAGGCTACCGTCAGACTGCAGCCTAGGCTGACAGAACAGCCTGCTCCCAGAGGCAAAGAGATGCAGGCACAGGTAGGAGGATTTGGGCCAGGGCACAACAAAAGGTCTCAGAATATGGGTGGGGCACTGAGGCTCTCTGCTACACAAATCCCCAGGCAATTTAGTCAATACCCACTTACTCTTTTATTGTTTAATTCTTACACACACCTTTCTTAATTCCAAAGTTAGTATGTAATATGCTGTTCCACATCTTACTTTTGTCATTTAATATGCTTTTGAAAACTTTCCATAAAGAGCACACAGAAGACTTCCTCATTCAGTTTAGAGTTGCCCAATATTTCAAGAACATAACTATTTATTAAACCAGGCCACTTTATTAGTTAGGAAGTAAATGCTTCAAAGACAGCTTACCACTGTATTTCCAGACTCCTTTTCATTTGCTCAGCTATAGCTGTGAAGAGAAATTTGTTGTATTTTATGAAGCATTTCTAGATGTTTTAGAGACAGAATTTTTTGGGTCACTAGGTAGCTATATTATGTTCAAAATGGAAGTCTAATCCAGGCTCTCTCAACCTTTTATCAGCTGTTTTTTTTGGAATAGAAGCTTTTTGTCCTCATATTTGTCAACTCATGTCTTGCAGATATCATAGACACGTTTAAACACGTGAAGGGGGAGATTGAAAGATTTGGGGAAGGAGAACAGCAAAAAAAGTTCTTCCCTCAAATGGCTTTCTCGTTTAAAAAGTGATACAAAACAAAACAAAATTTTTCCTGAAAAAATCCCCCCAAAGTCTTCCATTTAACTCTAATTTGCCAGAACTTGATGACATAACCAACCTTAGCTGCAAGGAATGTTGGGAAAAGGAGTATTTGGCAAAGGAGAATGGGATCATCATGATGGACTTAGGAAACTCATGCTTCATTCCCAGAAGCTGGGTATTTAACCATGCCAAAAAAAAAAGGTGATTCTTTTAAGAAGGTCTGTTAAGTGGGCAATAATCAGCATCTGCCACAAAACCTCCACACAAAACAAAAATTGTAATTGTAAGCCCTCTGAGGGTGAAAAATTATTTTAAGTAACAGTGGCTCTTTCAGTTCAGTAAAGTTATGAAAGAAAGAAAAATGAATGAAATGCACTTGATGCATAGTCCAAAGAAAATATTTAAGAAAGTATTAGAAAAGCTTGATCTTGGGACAAATGACTCATGCAATACAGAACAAACAATTTAAGGCCCTCTCGCATGCCCTATCCGAGAACCATTTGTCTGCACCTTGTGAAGTTTCCACAAGTCAAGGCTTTAATATACCCTAAAAATTACAATAATTACTGACTACTTTTGAGAAAGAGAATCTGTTATGATTTTATAATCTCAAATAAAATTGAACAGCTTTACAGTGAATCATGATATATTCTTTTAGCTGTAAAGGTAAAGTAGAACTAAACTAATTAGGCCGAAGTTTCTTTTACTAATAAAATAGTTTCCGGATAACAAGCTTGCACCAATAACTATACGTATAGAAGCTGAAAAAACTAAAGTATGCACCTCCGTGCAAGGTCTTTCCCAGCAGACACATTCTTACTTGTTCAGAGTAATTTTGCATTGTTGGCAATATTTGTGCTTTATCCTTTTACTTACTTGAATTTTGATGATTTCGTTTGCCAAATGTATAAATAAAATATGTAACTGGAAAGCAAAAACTTTAAACATAAATAAGTCTTCAAAGAGATCAGATTACTCAGGTGATTCTTGCACTTCAACATAGGATTGACTGGGTGAGCATATATTTTTTTAACTAGTATAAGTTTTTAAACTGCTGCTATTTTTCCAAAAGTATGTGATAGAAGTTATTTGGTAAAGAGTAGATATGCTATCAATGGCCGGATATAACTGTAAGTTAAACTTGTGAGGTATGCCTGTGGGTGGAGTCTGATTAGATTAATACAGTTAACTGCAGAGCTTAAATGGGTGACCTTGAAAGATCATAGATCCAACTGTTAGGCATTGAAGGGTATAGCTATGAGAGAATGAAATCTAACATCACCATTTTTCAAAAATCCACCTCCCAAATAAGAGGGCTTCAAAGACCACTGTGGTGACTATCTTCAAATGCTCAGGCCTCAAAGGGGGTGGAAAACCATGTACACAGAAGAGTTCACATGCTATCCACATTATATATATCTGTGATAACAATAATTTGATTCTGAGAAACTGCCTAATCAAAATGAAAACAAACAGCAGATACAGAAAAGGTTCACTGCAATGCTCAAATCACTGCAGACATTTTTATACAGAATGGTAATGTTAAATGAAAATGTACCATAAAGTCAACTGAATTACTTGACCTTATGCAATATAATACGATTGGTGCTTAGAAAACGCAATTAATTGTGATGTGAAAGCAACCCTAAACAGCCCTATTTTAACACAGTAATAGTATTATCATTGCCTTTCAAAACTTTATATTTGTATACTCACTGAAATTTCTCATACTATTAGTCAATGAATAATATTCACTTATTGATATCAGAATATAGAACATTAATTTACATCAGGAAGGAGACATTTTAGATTTGAAAATTACAAAATTCTCAATATGTACCAAAACAGCATTTTACCTTTAAAATCTCAAGCAATGTGACTTGAACGCTGTTACTCTATGTGACAACCTGAACTCTCAGAGATGATGCACACTTTTCAGACACTAAATGGGTTATTATATGAATCCCCCAAATTATTAAGTACAGCAACCAAAATTTAAATCACAAGCTGCTTTCTCCCTTGTGGCTGTTCCACCTTAGAAAGAGCAGATAAGTATGGCAGGTGAAGCCAAGGTGAGCACTGAGACCTACAACATGCCCCTCCCCTAACAACCGGTCTACTCTAACTCCATTAATTATCAGGCTGGCACGCCCCATTCCTGCCTGAACCAATGCAGTTCTACCCAGTGGTGTCCCCAGAATTGCAAGGACAGCCAGTATGTAAACCACAGCAAGAAAATTTTCCACTATTTAACAATCACGAAACATACGATAACTTATAACAAATGAAGAATAAGGAGTAGAGACCTGTAGGGAGATTCCATTCTAGGTGTATCTTAAAAATGTAACAGGTGTTTCTCACCTATCTTTTCAGCACGTCCCATATAACACTTTCTAATAGACAGATCCTAATTCTCACTTCCTCATAAATTAGAGTAATTCAGAATCAAGGTCTGTGCTCCTGAAATCTACTCATCATTCAAGAACAAGTCAGAGGTTACCAGCATTATAAAAGCCATCTCCAATTTGTTAATCAAAATCAACTTCTCCATCTTACATACTCTCATTGCACTTGTACATCGATCTTTACCTTAATAGTCTTTAAAACCTGTGAAGATACATAATTTGTTCATAACCTGAGCTCCTAGTATATAGCAGATAGAAAAAACTGAACTAAAACAGCATAATTTACTAAAGGAGGTATTGGAGACTAAATTACAAAACAAAACAAAAGAAAACAAAACAAACAAATAAAAAAACCAAGGAGTCCAAGATCAACTCTGATCTCAGACCAAAAATCACAAAACAAATATAAAAAGGCATATACATACTAAATTAAGCCACTTATTTGTTGACTAGGTGTCTTCAGAGGATCCGTATACTCCACTGCTCTGCTCTCTCTAAACGAATATGTACCATAGTACTGATGGCCAATTCCAGAGTTGGGAGGTTTCAAAGATACCAATAGAGAAGTAACAGGAACATTAAAAACAAGCTGAGGATGTCTCCTGAGTGCTAATTACCTGTAATGTTCACTGATGGGAACATTCTGAGAGAAGTATAAAGCCGAGGTCCGTGCTCTCCAATGCCATTTCTTTGCAGGAAGGGTATAAAGGACGCAGTCTGCTAACTCTTCATGGAGCAGATCTACCAGCTGTCTATGGGACCCTCCATAGAATGCCTCAATGATGAGAATACTCATTGGTCCTTTCAAACTTTCACAGATTCTAGATAACAAGCAAAAAAATTTTATATATATATATATATTCAAATATGTATAAGTATATATAAGACACTTAATATTTAGGCTCTGATAGAGAGAAAACAAATAATTTCAGTCATATTTTATTTATTTAAAATAAGCTTATCCCAATTTTTGTAAAAGTGTATATAGAATCTAAGGTTTATATTTTTGTAATCAAGTATTTTTACTTTATGCTAATAAGAGAAAATAAAGTTGTTTTATTTTTCTGATTTCTGTTTTCTTCATACCTTTAAGTACTATTCGGGTATTTTTCTCCTATTTAAGGAAGTTTAAAGTCCTCTACCACTGTGATCACTCACTTCCTAGTTGGAATTACAACCACCATGGTTTAGTAACCTCAGATCCTACCTGACTTAGTGATTCTGTCTTGGACAGCCATTTAACTCATTTCTTAACCAAGACTTCCACTCCAAGAGTTCTTCATTTGTAAAGTTCTTTCCAGTTCAGAAATTCTCATATTAATGATTTTATAATTCTATATTAACCAATCTTTAAATTCACCAGCCTTCAGTACTCCAATTAATCCATATTCATATTTAGAAGAATGAAACATTCAAATTATGATACTGGTGAGCGAGTAAAGTCTCCACTCTCCAGTGTTGAAAAATCTTAGAATACAATTTCTTGGGACACTGCACATACCTTGATCCCTTCCCCACAATTGTCATTATCTCACGCCCAAAGGAACACCAAAACAGTAGAGTAAAAATGTATGCCTGTGAACTGGCACGGTTTCAACAATCATTCTTTAAACAATGAGCCCATTAAGAGAGATTAAGTAGCAATAATGGGGTTATTAAAGATAGGATGAAATTTCACAGGAGAACTGGCTATCAAGCAATTTTAATTTTAAAGGTATGATTTTCGTTAATGTGCTCAGTGACATAAAAAGATACGTATAAATGTAAAAAGTTTTTATACCTTTCAAGGTATATGCTATTTCTATTAGAAATAAGAGAGAAAAAGCACTCTGTATTATACTGTTTATAAATATTCCAGATGTTTGAATTTTCCTTTAGGACTCAAATAAATACCACTTATTAAACACCCTATTACTTTTCTTCTTAACATTATTATTCAACAATATTATTAGTCTCAATCAGTCAATGATGCTCTTCATTAATAAAACTGCACTTCATCCTGTTCCAAGCAACATCGCTTACATGGTATTTCATGGCAAAATGTCTCAAACAGTTCTCAAAGAAATGGTTGAGCAGAAGCAGTTAACTTCTTGATGTCTGAGTGTAGCAGTTTGGTATTATTTATGAATTCCAAAAATAGATACTGGATTATGTTTGTAAATTGGTCTGTTCCTCTGGGTATGTTTGATTGTATTGGATTCAGAGATTTCACTTTTACTTGATTAAATAATGATGAAGGTTTTGATTGGGCCTCATCAGTAAGACATTGCACTCCTGCTCCCTTGGTGGGCGGGCGCTCACAGAGAAAACCGCAGAGGAGAGAAGCTGGAATTTTGATCCTGGAGCCCAGGGAAGTAAATACACAGAGAAGCAGACATGTGAGGAAAGAGAGAAGGCTCCATTAGACACTGTAAAGAACCCAGAAGAGAGATGAGCTGTTTGCCTGGTAGTTTACAGCTGGCCTTGTGGAGAGAGCAGAGCAGCTAAGCCTTGAGAGAAAAGAGCCTCGAGAGAGAGATGAGACTTAATCCAAGCTGATAGCTGATACTGGAAGAAGCTGGGGCCACAGAACCTTAAGATGGAGAGGAAGCCTATACGCTTGCAGATGTCAGTAGATATCTTGCTGCAACAGGTGGTAACAGACTTTGGTGAGGGAAGTAACACACTTTATGGCCTAGAAACTGTAAGCTTCTAACCCAAATAAATACCCCTTATATAAGCCAACAGATTACTGATATTTTGCATCAGCACCCCAATATGCTGAGTCTTTCAATGAACATTTTGGAGGAAAAAATAAAGTATGTATATACTTCACTCATATGTAAAAATAAGAGTCAGTGTTCCCCAATTGGAAAAGACATGAACCCTGGGGTCAGGGACATTCAAATTTGAACCTCGGCTGTCACTTACTAGCTGTATGACCTTGGAAAAGTTCCCTAATTTTATAGGACTCAGTCTCTTCTTCTCTAAAATTGGGATAACAGTACTAACCTCAGAGATGCATTGTGAAGATAATACATGTGAAGCATAGTAGCTTACATACAGTAATAAAGTATTTAACCTCTCTCATTCTTAGTATAAATTATCCTACTTAAGGAAAGAGAATATCTTAGAATCCTACAGCACTTTAAATTCAGTAATTCTTTTATTTTTTTAAAGATTTATTTATTTATTTCTCTCCCCTCCCCCACCCCCACCCCAGTTGTCTATTTTCTGTGTCTATTTGCTGTGTCTTGTTTCTTTGTCTGCTTCTTCTGTTGTTGTCAGTGGCACGGGAATCTGTGTCTCTTTTTGTTGTGTCATCTTGTTGTGTCAGCTCTCCATGTGGGTGGCGCCATTCTTAGGCAGGCTGCACTTTCTTTTGCGCTGGACAGCTCTCCTTATGGGGCGCACTCTTTGCGTGTGGGGCTCCCCTATGCGGGGGACAACCCTGCGTGGTACGGCACTCCTTGCGCGCATCAGCACTGCGCATGGGCCAGCTCCACATGGGTCAAGGAGGCCCGGGGTTTGAACCGCGGACCTCCCATGTGGTAGAGAAACGCCCTAACCACTGGGCCAAGTTCGTTTCCCAATTCAGTAATTCTTAATCATAGCCCTTGTACTGGGTTGTCAACCAAGAATCTGTGAATGTGACTCTATTTGGAAATAGGGTCTTTGCAGTCAAGTTAAGAAGAGGTCATAATGGATGAGGATGGGTCCTTATCTAAGAACTGGCATCATTATAAGGAAAATAAAATTTGGACACAGACACACATATGCATCTCTCCTAGGACACCAAGAAATGTCAAAGATGGCCAGAAGCTAGAAAAGAGAGTATGGCCCTGTAGACACCTTGATTTCAGATGTCTTGCCTCCAGAACCATAAGAGAATAAATTTCTATTGTTTTAAGCCACAAAGTTTGTGGTACTTTTTTACAGCAGCCCCAGGAAAGTACTACAAGCCCTAGCTACCACTCAGATAGATCATGATATGGGAAAGGTGGGCATACATGTGCATTTCAAATGCAGCGGGTGTTGTCCAAATCCTCATCAGCAGCTTACCTTTTGACTGTGATTTTGGGAGTCCCTCAGGTTTTGTGGGTAAGAAATTAGTTCAAAGGCTGAGATATCTAGAATTCAAATTTTTCAGGCCAGCTGAAGGCTCAAATGCAGTGTTCAATAATGCAGTGTTCAATAAATTAACAAGATACTTCCAAGTTCAACAGAGTGGTCGTCATTAATCCTTCAAATGATGGAAACCTCTAGAGAGTAACCAGGAGACCAATAAAAGGTAATTTTGAAAATTATAACAGAGGTTTCAAGAGAAACATAATAAAAGCAGTTTAATGTTAATTTGCTTACTTGATCACAGATATCTATTATCTTACTTAATTTTCTCTGACCTAATCATGCTAAGATGCATATGCCATGTAGATCCTCAAAAGGTCTCTAAAAGGCTCTAGTGAAAATGACCTGAGATATATCCCCACATGATGGAAGGTGATATAAACCACTGTAAAAAATATTTCATTTATAACCTTAGAGAAACAATATCAGTAATAGAAAAAAATAATTGCTTTCTAATTCTGCATTACTCTGCCCTTTATCTTGATTAATCTAGAGCACATATCATGCCTTATATTTTATAGTTTCTTATAGGTCTATATCACAAGTTATCTGCAAACCATGAGCCACTGTGGAGGCATATGTGTAGGTACTGCTGTAGATTGAAGACACTCAGTAAGCAGAACTGAATACTAAGCATGTGGGAGGTCGAAAAATAGAAAAGGGGAAAACGAGATTATAACTATAGTACATATCCACCCTTTTAATAGCTCAGTAGGAAGACTGAAATGTACAGGTTTAAACTAGGGTTTACTTGGGCATTTTTCTGGTGGCCAATGGGTGTGCCTGCACATTGGGTATTTTTCTAGGGAAAGTAACTATGTCTTACCATCGCTGAAAACTATACTTAGTGGCTTTGATTCATGGAAATTTGTTCTGCTTGTTTTGTGGAGACAGACATATCCTGGCAGCTCCCCACTTACTTCTATTGCAACTTCTGTGGCAAGAAGAAAATGTGTTCTTCCCTATAGTCTTCTTGAAGCGCAACCTGAAATAAAGATGATTTCCATTAGATACAGCAAAAGAGGGAAAGCTAATTTTAAATATAAGATTCAAACTCAATGTCATTAAAACACATTAAAGAATGGTTCAAATACTTTCACTGTGCTTGAGTTTTGTTTGAGAAAACTGCTTGAAACAAGGAAGTGTGAGCTTGAATGAAATACTTTGTTACAAAGAATTTTTGCTTTTATGGTGAAATTAGCTAAAATATAAAGGGAATACACTATTTAGCCATTTTAGCAATAATCACAGGAAACTGCAGGTGGGCTCCCTGAGACCACAGATGCTCATAAGCACGTGAAGTAAATGATGTACAGCCATTTTTGCACCACTAGCAGTGGTACAAGGAAGTGAGCACTTGGGGGTAGCAGCAACAGGGCTTATTATCAGGTTATCTGCTGAAAGATGGCATATAAGCCTAAACACAACAAGATTTCTTATATAGGTGCCTGAGTCTGTGAAACTATTAAGCCATCAGCACAACCTAAACACTGATTTACTTTAGACTTACTATGTGTATTAGAATTAGGGGTGAAACTTTTTTTTTGTAAAATGATTTGTTCTTTTTATTAGTAGTAGAGCAGTTTTAAGTTTACAGAAAAACCATGCAGAAAGTACAGAATGCGCCCCCCCCCCCGATATTTTCCCTATTATTAACATTTGGTATGAGGGTGACACCTTTGCTACAACTGATAAACCAATATTATTATATTATTAACTTCAGTCCATAGTTTACATTAGGGGTCACTCTTTGTGTTGTACAGTTTTATGGGTTTTATTTTTATTTTTTTCTGGCAACATATATACAACATAAAACTTCCCATTTTAATCACTTTCAAGTATACAATTCAGTACTGTTAACTATATTCACAGTGTTGTGCTATCATCACCACCAACCATTACCAAAAAGGGATACTAACATTCTTTCTGTATTACACTAGAAATGATAATATTATGACATTAAGAAAAGAGTAAATGGACAATTAATTCTTGCTCACTAAAAGAGCATATAAAATATTCTAGATAAATTTTTAATAACTTTTAAGTTTTTCTGCTTAAACAAGGAAGCTTGAGTTAAAAAAAAATCATTTCTTCAGCACATTTTGTTCCCCAAATGATGGCAGATGAATGAAAATCTACTATACTATTAAAGCTTTATGAATATTTAATTCATTATCAATACTATGATTTGATGATACATGGTTAAATGCTACACACTAAATATGGCAATATAAAATGAGTCAAAGTATAGCTATAGCATAGGACTTTTAATATCATTTCAAATTCCTTTTAAGATCACCCATAAGGTAAAAATGTATCTATTTAAGAATTATCTGTAAGCAGATGTGGCTCAAATGGTTGAGCATCTGCTTCCCAATGAGAGGTCCTGGGTTTGGTCACTGGTGCCTCCTAAAAAGAAAAAAAATAAGCAAACAAATGAAAAAACCAACTCAGGAGAACCAATGAGGCCCAGTGGTTGAACACCAGCTTCCCATATATGAGTTCCCAGATTCAATTCCCGGCCCCAGTACCTAAAAATTAAAAATAAAAAATCTGCCTTTCTAAAAATTTATAATTACAATAGAAAGGAGATACAGGGTAAAAAACCACAACAATATTTCATTCAAACATTATGCCAAAATGGGAGACTGCCAATTAGCACCCTGACCCTTAAAAACTAATAATGCATTGATAAGAGCACAGAAAACAAAATTAGTCTGACACCAATGCTGTAAAAATTTTAAATTTTTTATTAAAATTTTTTGCATTCTATCTGCATTTATTTTGGGTTTGACCCAATTTCTTTATTCCTTGAGCCATGATCATTTTCAAGGTGAACTACATTTTTGTCTACCTCCTCCACCATTGACAGTTGGGAATTTTTTTAACAGTATGGACATAAAAAACTTGCAATATGCCATTGATTTATTGAAAACAGCATGCTAAGTATAAATACATCATGTAGGGTTTTTGTAGGTTTTTAAAAAAATTAATCTAAGTCATATCAGAAACCCATGTTTAGCCCTCATCTATGATCTCACCTCAGTTACCTATAATATTCAAAAAATTTCCAACCAAATACCAAGTAATAATTTTAAATCAGAGGAAGTGTTACTACATTTCGGATACCTTACTGCTACTAGTTGTAGAATGGAATGTTTCAGTGATGATGATTTTAACGGCTTTAATCCCACACACACAAGAAACTGCTCCACAGGCTTATTCATGCAAGGCTTGATACCTTATACTTGAATCAACTGGTAAAAATCCATTGTCTATGTGCCCATACACAGTATTTGAAAAAGTTAAGCTCGGCATAGCAAAAACAAAACTAAACTAAACTAAAAAAGAATAGTAAATTTAAACATTAAAGGCTTTAAGTTGAGGGAAAGTAGAGTTTGAGAGTAGGATTTCCCAATAGGTCATCAAAGATTTACCTGGTATTTTCTTACTGACCCCTTCCCCCCACTCCCTTCTGAACCTCCACCCACTAACACAGCCAGGTTCTATTTGAAAAGCAGAGTAAACCAATAACCAAGCAGAGTGACATAGGGCAATACTGAGAAAAGTTAGTATTATCTTCCAACCCACTCACTTATTTCAATGATTCATAGGGAAACCCCAGATGTTAAAATATACCTGAAATCTCATTAAATAGTAAAAAATAAGTGTGAAAAGATTTCTGCTTTGAAACATATGTCACTGTTGATTCTCCTAAGAGACCTATTAAAGGTTAGCATGAAGTAAAAATAAATTTTGCCAAAAAATTTTTCTCAAAGTAAATAGACTACATTCAATCATAGCATAAGGAAAAAAGAGAGAGAAGTTAAACAGATATCACTAAAAAGTTGTTTTTTTTACTCTTTCTACAAAAATAAGACATAGCAAATTTGCCCTAATCCCTAAAATTTCAATACAATCTGGCACAAAATTCAGTAAAAATAATTACAATCCTAAAACTTTATATACTGAAAATATTCTACATAATTAAAGAAAGCTTGGGTAGCATTAAGGAATGA
Organism: Dasypus novemcinctus; assembly: GCF_030445035.2. Taxonomy (NCBI): domain Eukaryota; kingdom Metazoa; phylum Chordata; class Mammalia; order Cingulata; family Dasypodidae; genus Dasypus; species Dasypus novemcinctus. The sequence continues at coordinate 105,591,025 of NC_080679.1, read as the reverse complement.
ATCAGATTCCTAAACATTAGTTTGAACTGCAGATAACATGTAAAGGAAACTGATTGTTATTCCATTATTTGATTATGGGTCATACAACTTAACATTTATGATAACTTGTAATACTAATTTGTGTACTTAAATAACAACATTAAGGTTTCATATGGAAAAAGAGGTAGTACTCCAATATTTTATAACATGATGGCATGGATGTTTAATTTTTTCAACTCTGACTTTTGTTTCTTGTTGTGACAAATAAAACCTAAGGATCTACGCAACAAAAGCAAGATTTGGTAAGAAGAGTAATACGCCATACTGTTTGTGAGACAATTTAAAGTTATTTTCAAATGTGCTGTTCCAATTATATGATTTGCAATGATCCTTAAGTATATGCTCTTTTCAAAGCCATAATCTTACATGCATATATGGCTATTTAGTTTTTCCTGACAAATATCATTGGTCTTTTCCAATATGGGATGTAACTTTCTGTTTGAAAGTTATCAGTCACTTATTCCATGACTCGAGTTAATACAAACTTTTGGTTACATCAAGTTATCAAATGCAAACTGAACAAATATTTACTGAGTATTTACCAAGAACCAGGCACTACAACATCATTCACTTGTTTTCAAACATGCACAGTCTCCACAGATAACTAGATGTGTGTGTGTGTGTGTGTATATATATATATATAACAAATATATTAATTCACATTATTGTACAGTTATAGTCCTCATCCTATAGCTAAATTATAACTATGAGTTTTTTGTGAAAAGTTTACTGGATTAATTTCACTAACAAAACACAAATTCTTTTTCAATTTTTCATTGCTATTAATTTCATGAATAACTTCAAACTACAAAAGTAGCAGTGAATTAGTTCTACTGAATACTAAATATAGTTTCAATTTACTGACATTTTTTAAAGTGGCAGCTTATTTATGAATCACCAGAAAATCATCTCATCACTCTTTTGAGCTACTGCATTACCCTTGAACCTGGCCTCCAGGCTGTGATACAATGTTGTTCCCACCACACCATTCTCCTGAAGCTAGCCATAAATAATCTTTCCAGAATGCAAATCTGATCATGTAATGACATGCTCAAAAAACCTTCAGTCTCCAACACCTAAGGAAAAATCTAAGGTCCTATACATGGCAGTGAAAACCTTCATTTTCTGGCCCCCTTCCTTCATCTTCACCACAGTCCCACTTTGCTTTCTCCCACACTTTAATCGCTCTTCACTCACTTCCGCAGACTCTGCACTGTAGCAATACCAAGCACCCACACTCACATAACTAACTGCTTTGCTCCTCTATGGTTTCATACCCTTTATCTCTCTGCTCCCATAAGCTTCTCTTCATGTCTCCCTGGTAAACCTGTCTGAAAATCTGTGCTCCTCAATCACCAATTCTATGAAGCCTTTCCCAGAAGTTGAACATGTCTTCCAATCTAGACTGTGCAGTTATCATTATACATGTTTCACTCTATTTCCAGGACCCGGTGCATAGTATATGTCACTAAGTTTTTGAGGCGCTTAACTGAAAATCAGGGGGACATAAAAAAAATTGATTCTGCCTTTAAAATGACAATGCTTTCACTTAAAACGTTCTCAGCAAACAAGTGTCAGGCAACACTATACTGTACTAACGATGTACCATTATTCCTGAAGTCTAAACTTAGTCAAGCCTCAAGTATATCTGAAAATATTTTATGTTCTCTTTCAAATACTGATATAGATACTTTTTTCCTTCTTTTTCCAGAAATCAGACATTATGGGAAATAATAATAAGCACTTTTTCATGCAGGTGTGTGTTCATCTTAACCTACTGATAGAATAAAAGTAATGATGACTAAAGTAATGGAAGTAACAGCATAAACAACTGAATTCTAGACCAAAGCAAGTTTCACGGTCTGAGAGATTATCTGTGAGATCCATCAATTTTGAAAATTACCTGCAATTTTTTACAATGTTTGATCTTTTATCATCCTAATTTAATACTAGAAGTGGAAGCTGGATGAGAAGCCATTTCCTTCACCATCAATCTGGAGATCCCATTCCACACTTAGTAGTTAAGATTTTAACAGGGAAGAAAAGGGGCATTTTTAAAATACTCTCTGCCAATGATTATTTATTTTATAAAAGTTTTACAGGACGAATAATGTATTTTTGTTTCCTAAGAAGGCATTTCTCCAAGACTCCCACCTCTTGAAATGGACAATAACAAGTTCGGGTGGGGAGGTGAGGGTGGGGTTGGGCTATCCAGTGCATATGGCTATGGATACCCAATTAGAAAACTAAAGGCATATTACAGAAACAAAGGTGGAAGGAACGCCAGCAGAGGCCTCAAACCCTTCTCTTTTTATAGAGAAAGAAATGGGAATATCAACATCAGAGTTAGTGACAGCAAGATCTTAAATCCAGGTCTTCTGACCCCATATTCGTATCTCTTCCCATTAGACTTCACCCCAGGCACATGCTACAACAGAGGTAAACGATGCCTGCATTTTCAAATCTTCAGACTTTTAGAATTAAATGTAAATATTTAATAACCATTAATATGTAAATCATATATTGTGGTATATATTTTATATGTACATGAATACAAAATTTACTATAAAAAACAAACATATTAATTATATATTTAATAATAACTCCCAAAATTTACCAATTCCAGATGTCACATAAAACAGAATGCCATATAGTAGGATGGTAAATACTCAAATTTTGTTCTAATTTCTTGTGAGCCATTCCAGAGTCCTGTATAATCATCACTCCTCTGATCCCACAAGCCTTATCATTCACCCCAGAACTCCAGGCAGACACTCCTGATAGGATTATAGGCCATAAAGGCTAGAATGGAAGAAAACCAATATCCAAGATCCGTATGCTAGGAAAGATTTGCAGTAGGAGATAAAGAGATCAGCCATGTAGCTACGTTCAGTTCATCTCATAATTCTCTATTCTCACCATCAAATAAAGTCAGGGTCCCCTTCATGTAACAATCTGTACTATTTCTGTGAACTTATCTTCATATATAGGATACATTTACATAAGTGAATATTTAATACTTGTATCCTCCACTGGATATTAAGTTCCATGAGGACAATGACCAGGTCTAGCTTGTTTACCATTATATCTTTAACACTGAGCAAACAAAAAGTGTTCAATAACTGTGTGTTGAGCCAATGAACCATAAAGCCTTCAGCATTAACCTTCACAATTTCTTCCTAATTCCTCCAAGACCTTTATTACTGGCAAATGCAAATAATTGCTCTTAATAACCAATAATTACCATTTATTCTCACAGATAGAACTTGATGCACAGATTCTACCACCAACTAAACAGGTGAGATCTTACTAGAAAACAACAAGAGCCCTGCTAAAGGGTCAGAAGCCATGTTTCATGCCATGAGAGACTATCTTCCCTGACCTGACTGGATGCTACAGAAATATTTAACCCAAGAACAGTCAAGTTTATGGTCTGGAAGGATTCAACTGGCTGAATCACTAAACTGGCATTTTCTATTGGACATTAGAGTTGTCTTGCTACTACTCTACATTGACTTCTATGCCAACTTTTAATTCCAACTCAGTTATTGCAAGCAAGTGATATGCATCAAGTGAGTTTAAAATAAAAAGACTAACAGATTCTTAACTATACTGCCACTAGTGAATCTCACTCTAACACCTTTTAAGAACTTAATCCCTATTAACTAAAGAAAAAGTTGTTGAGAAGTTTTCCTCTCCAAGCAGGAAGCACATATCACATTTTCAGTTAATTTTAAAACACTAACAGAAAAACATTCACAATCTCCTATTTGAAGTGCAAAAATCCAAGCAGCTATGGGTAGCATTCCCTTGATGAGCTTAAAATTAAAAAAAAAAAAATTTTAAGTCATTAAGTATGAAGTTCTGGATTTACTCACTTACAATGAAAAATGAAAAGGACATAATCTGACAACTCCATCTGATTTATCACTTAGAAAATCAACGAAAAAGAAATGTAAAATCCTAGGGGCTCAGGAAGCAAAAGAATATCAGATAAACATTTAGGAGAAGAAAGAGAAATTTCCATATAAGACTAAAGGGCCAGAAGTAGATATCCTTAAAAGTAGCAATGTTAGACACATTAAATATTTTTCATATTCATCTTCTATCATTGAAAATCACCCCACAGTAAGATATATTTTAATTGGCATTAGGAAGTATGAGATGAAGCCAGATTCAAATCTGCTCTTTAAGATCTAAATGAATAAAACCATGTTTTAAAGATGTTTGAATTAAAATATTATGTGATACCTCACCCACTCCCAAAGTTCTACATAAATACAGAAGTTTATTCAAAGTAGGATTAGAAGTATATTTTCTTCTGTTTATTTATTATAGCAACTCTTCTGGTAGTCACTGTATGTCTTTTAAGAATCTTCAGGGAAGCAGATGTGGTTCAACTGATAGAGCATTCGCCTACCATATAGATGGTCCAGGGTTCAAACCCAGGACCTCCTAGCCCGCCCACGGGCAGTGCTGCCATGCAAAAGGAATGCCATGCCACGCAGGGGTGTCCCCCGCACAGGGGAACCCCACGCGCAAGGAGTGCTCCCTGCAAGGAGAACCGCCCCACGCAAAAAGCATAGCCCACCCAGGAGTGGCACCGCACAAATGGAAAGCTGACACAGCAAGATGATGCAACAAAAAAAGAAGAGACACAGATTCTCAGTGCCACCAAGAATACAAGCAGACACAGAAGAACACACAGCAAATGGATACAAGAGCAAAGAGAAGGGGGGGAAGAGGGGATAGATAAATAAATTAAATAAATAAATAAATAAAATCTTAAAAAAAAGAATCTTCGGGTTTGCCAGTGGTCTAAAATATTTGCTGATTATTTAAGAAGCTGGCACCACAAAAACTGTACAGGGTGTTGAGATTATAAATCAGGGACTCTTAACCATTTTTGTTCCATGGACCCTTTACCAGTCAGCTGACAACTATGGACCCCTTACTAGGTCCATACTATACTGTGTATTATCTAATAAATAGCACACCCATACCAACACATCCCCACAAGAATAATGTTTTTTTGAATTTCAATTCAAGCTCACAGACCCCTCGTTAAGAACCCCTGACTTAAATGCTAAATTAAAAAAAGTACTGATAGCCAGTTTACACCAGAGCTGACTAAAGCTGGGGCTAATAGATGTGGTAATGAGAGCTGTATCACTGTTTTTAAATACCACAAGAGGCATATTATTAGCTACCTGCTATTAAAAGAAAAAGTCAGTATGGTAATAATAGACTGGGATTTTAAAATCCTGCAGACATTTAGGATTCAAACTGTTGAATAAAGAAGAGGTATACACAGACAACTGTGTATAATTTCTAGAAACTCTACTGTTCATCAATGTTCCTGCAAAGGAAGTACATCCTTGCCCCTATCATTTGACATACAAGTTTCCACTGACTACAAGATAACCAGAAATAGCTCAATGTTTCCTGATTGGAGCAAGCACTAGGACTCTTATCTATTTAGTGGCCTTGTCTGTCATTATTATCTCTTTATCAACTGATTTTTCAAGGAGACATTCCGATGATATAAATATTTTGTCTAATGAGGCAGAGACCCTGCAGGGCAGAATTATTCTTTGCAAACTCCCAAAATCCATATTTTGCATCCCCATCATCTCTTAAGAATGTAATTTTATACTTTGCAAACAGTGTGTTCAAGTAGAATAAGATTTCTTAGGAGTTCATTAATTCTCCCTTGCATCCCTATCCAAAATATATGTGTACCATATCTGGAACCATAAGTCCCTATCTATACTGGACTAATTAGCATTCACAATTAACAACCAGCTAAATCATTTTACAGAAAAATTGTAGCTTAAACTCCTAAAACTAGGTACATGATATCGGATATTTTATATACTAGTTGCTCTATTGCTGTTAGTGAAACTGAAGTAAAGGAATACTTTGTTTCCTTTTATCATTCCTCTTGCTTAATGCTCTAATGTCCCTTTTCCCTGCCTTGCTTTTAAACTTCATTTGCAAGATACAAAAAGATCAGGTAAGTTCCTTCATACTGTTCAGAGCAAATGCCTGTCAGCATGCTATGTGTTACCTCTCACAGGACTACCTCTATGTAACAAGGAAGGCAAAAGGTGATGGTGAAATCGCAGCCATCTGCAAAGTAGATAAAGAGAACAGAATTAAAAGGAACCTTCCCAAAAACATAGCCTGAAAGCTGCTACCTACTTTACTAATGCAGAAGGCTAACTGTGCTCTTCTGTGAAGTATTAAAATGCCCTCCCACAAAAAAAAAAATACAAAAAGTTTGGAAAACTGCACTTTTTAAAAACTGCACTTTCAAAAAAAATGTTGAACTTCAGAACTCTATTCACTTTTTTTTTTTAAAGGAGATAGTAAGGATTGAACCTGGGACCTAATACATGGGAAGCAGGTGCTCAACCAATGAGCTATACCCACTCCTCTGCATATCTTTTGATTCAGCAATATCTAGGAACCCTGAGAGTCAAGACTGCAGCCAGTCTTAGTTTGCCAGGGCTGCTAAGAAAAATACAGGCTGGTTGCCTTAAATAATAGGAATTTATTGTCTCACAGTTTTGGAAGTTAGAAATCCAAAATCAAGATATTGACAAGCCATGCTTTCTCCCAGAATCTGTAGCATTCTGGTGGTGGCTCAATCTCTGCTTCCATCACATGATGATCTGTCTCTGGCTTCTACCAAATGACTGCATGCAAATTTTCTTTGCCTGTAAGGACTCTAGCCATACTAGATTAAGACCTACCCTGCTTCAGTCTGGCCTCACCTTAAGTAATAACATACTCAAATATACTATTTACAAATGGATTCTCACCTACAGGATTTAGGATTAGGACGTGAACATGTCTTTTGTGAAAGAAATGATTCAGTCTATCACAAAGCCTTTGCCTAAAATTGGAGACAAAATATCCAACAAAAAGAGATCTCTCATGAGTAAATGATTAAGAATCAAAAAACAAAATGAAAAAAAAAATTTATTGGCCTAGAAAACATTCATAAAATTGCATGAAATAAATAAATGCACATAAAAATGAGAGAGTACAAGCATGTGTAAACACACACAGGTAGACAAATAATCCTTGTGGTAGAATTATGAGTGATTTTGTTTTTTTCTTTGTGCTTCATTTTATTCTTCAAGTTATCCTCACTGAATGTGTTTTCAACTTGCAGTTAAAAGAAAATTTTTTCTTAACTTTAGGGAAGGAGGCCAAACTGTTTGAAATAACAAACTACTTTTCAATTACTGAAACCTTACATCCCTCCAGGAGCTTGCAAGTCATTTTCATATTATTCTACTATTGCCATAAAGAAACTTATTAAAAAACTAATCAGCAAGGGTTAAAACTAATGGGGCTATAGCTATTCACAAACACTATAATCTGGTTTTGCAAATACAGTTTGCCTAAATGCGTGAAATAAAAGTAATTTCCAATTAATTAAAAATGTACTTGAGTTATTAAGTAATTGTAAACATATCAAGATCTTTATTTATACATAAGTAATCTGGAGCTGTACTTTGACAGTGTGTGTTAGAAACTAATATACTATTTTGGTACTTAGAGTTTTGAATAGGAACATGGGGAAGTAAAGTACAACCTCAAAGTTTTAAAGTTCAAGAAAAATGTCAAAATTAATTTAGGCTTTATATAATTAGGCAAGGGTCTTGAAATTAGAGCAAATATTTTATCAAGGTGAATATAACTGAAATGAATTTCTACTTTCACACTTAATTTTTGAAGTACCTTGTATTGGTAAAGCAGAAAAATGGTATTACATAATCATCCATATGTGTTACACAGGTTGAAAAAAAGAAAGGAACTGATTAGCTATTCAATTAATAAGATAGTCCTGTATGTATAAGACTGACTCCTCTAATAACCACTCAGATCTTTTCCATATTTATACACATACCACATGTGAACAGATACATACAAATATTATACAATAGTAACTCAGACTTCATGAAGTATTTTTAAGTGAAACCTTTTCAAAATCATTTAAGCACCATATTTCATTTTCTAATAATAAGAAATAGTTCTGGGAAGCAGACATGGCTCAAGTGATAAGGCTGCTGCCTACCATATGGCAGGACCCAGGTTCAATCCCTGGGGCCTCCTGGTGAAGAAGAAGAGAAAGTATGCCTGCACAGCAAGCCAGTGACCACATGGTGAGCCAAGTGCCCATGCAGTGAGCCAAGTACCTGTGCAGAGAGCGAGTGTCCATGCTGGTGCCTGTGTGGTGAGTCAGTGCCCACACAGTAAGCCAGTGCCCACACAGTGAGCCTAGTGCCTGCACAAGTGCCCACATGACAACCTGCGTGCCCACATGGTAAGCCGCAGCCCATGTGAGTGCCTGCGTGGTGAGCCAGCGCTTGTGTGGCAAGCCGAGTGTCCCCACAGCAAGCTAAGTGCCCGCACAGTAAGCAAGTGCCCTTGTCAGTCACAAAGCAAGATGATGACGCAACAAAAAAAATGATGACGCAACAAAAAACAGAGAGGAAGGGGAGAGTCAACTGAAGCACAGCTAAGACCAGGAACTAAGGTGATGCAATTGACAGCAAACCTCTCTACACATCAGAGGTCCCCAGGATCGAATCCCAGTAAATCCTAGAGAAGAAAGACGAGAAGAGGAGAAAAAGAGAAATAGATACAGAAGATCACACAGCAAATGGACACAGACAGCAAAAACAGCAGGGCAGGGAAGGGGGAGGGGAAAAATAATTAAAGGAAAAAAAAAAAAAAGAAAGAATTCTCTTCCTGAAATTGCTTTCCAGGCCAGTCATTTCCATAGTATTTTGTTCTTAAAATCTTCTGTTCTGAAAAATGTAATTTACAAAACTAGAAAAAAAAATCTTAGCATTAAAGGTATACTTCCAGAAAAGACAAGCATACTAATAGAAACCAGAAATAAGTTAATAGAAAAATTTGAAGCAAACCTAACATTTGTGTATTTGAAGCAACACTAAGAATAAACCTATCAATACATGAGTTTCCGTATTTTAAATAATCACTAACTTGATATGAAAATGAAATCATCTTAGAAAAGCACTATGTGGCATTTTTTAACTTTATGGCTACCTTGCTGACACCGTCCCTGAGCAGATCACCTCCAACATTAGTACTCTGACCTTATAGAAAACTGACAGATAAAGTTTATAGTGAGAAAAAAATGAGTTTTTATGGGTTTCCAAAAGGGAATTCTCATGTCACTAGAAGCCATATAATCAGATCGATTTGATAACCAACCTTTTTACTGCCAAATTACAGGCTTAAGATTTCTGGAAAAATATCCAAGTGAATTTGCAATAAAATCTAGTAAAATATGAGCTTGAGCCTAGTCTAGACTGTCTTTACGAACTTTAAACATACATCTAAAATGATTTTTAAAATCAAGTCTTCTTTAGTTTTCAGTAACCCAAAATGTACCTTTAGCCTGGGACTTGACTGACCACTATTTCCTTTGCATTTGTCAAAACTCAATTCATTTGTAGCAAGCCTGTTTCTAGTTTCCTTCCATCTTAAAGGCAAATGTATAAGATATGGAAAGAGGGATTATTTTCTTGTAAAACCATCTTCAAAAATCAATTAGAATATTCAAAATATTTCATTCGCACAAATGAAAATAAGTTGCTTACTGAAATGACAATCTTCCATTTCACTGCCTTAAAAATTAAGCTGGCATGAATAATAAAAGTGTTTTCTGACTGAATATGCTTGGCATTCAAATATTTTAAAAACAAATACTAATCCATAATTAGATTTCCCAGGCACAATCTACAGAAAATAAAATTTGTTTTCATTTTCTGAGAGTCATATTAATGATTGGTATCATAAAAGTTGTAACAGTACAAAGGCTTGCCTAAACCTAAACAGATCTGCACATGAATGCTTATTAACCTTTTCTTCCTGATCTTTACCATTCATTCATTCAGCAAATAATTATTGTGCCTACTATGTGCCCATCATTGTTTCAGGTGCTTAAGGATAAATCTGACAACAAAAGTTCATATTATCACAAGGAATTTATTTCTAGTTGACAAAGAACGGCAATCCTCAAGTAAAAGTATGTCAGATGGTGGCAGGTGCTATAAAGAAAAACAACACAGGGTAACAGAGGAAAGGGATGGCTGAGGGCTGAGGTTGAAGGGAGGCAATATATTGGGTTGTCAGAGAACACTTCACTCATAAGATGGCATCTCACCAGAAACCAGAAGAAGAGGGGGAGAGAGCTACACAGATCTGGATCTAAAGCCTCCAAGGAAGCAGGCACAGCAAGGCCCTGAGATGGAACATACTTGGCATGTGCAGACAGTAGGAAGGTCTGTGTCACTGCAAAGTGTAAACTAACTTTTATTCAACAAGGATTTACTGAATAATTACTTTCTAAAAATTATGCTAAGTGTTTTCATGCCCAAATACAGTTTCCGGCCTCAAGCCTGGATATAATTTCAAGACAGAGTGATAAAAGTTGTGAAACATTTGAGCTGGGTCTCAAAGAGGAACGATTAGCAAGTTCTACTCAAAAAGATGAACCAAGAGCCGAGAAAGTACAGAAGGCCAAGAACCTAACTACAGAGAGGAGTTAGGTTAGGAAATGTGGCAGATACTTGTGGTTCACTCAATAGCCATTCAACCCTGTTTGTCCCAATTGCCTTCTAGAATTCAGGCTAAAATACTTAATCTCCCAGGTGGAGGGCAGAGAGGCGTGGACCATGGTTCTGCCAAAATGATATAGGTGGAAGGAAGGCTCAAAACCAGAGAAGCACCCTCTACTGGGTGTCAGGACAGTACTGCATGACTGGGCAAATCGACAACCCAGAGTACTTTTAGTTGACTACCCCAGGCCTCTGGTGTCAGGGCCTACTTCCAAGTCCTTCTGCCCCCGGCCTTCTGTATCACTTTCAACAACCTTCCCTACCTGTAGCCACATTCCTTTCACTCCCACAGACATTCTATTGTCCCAAACACAACAGACTCCTCACCATGCTTGTGCTATTCCTTCTTCCTGAATCCTTTCATCTTCATCATCTATCAAATCCTGAATATAGTTCAAGATTCCACTGAAATTTCATCACATTTGTGAAGCATTAGCTAATCACTCATGGCACCTTCAGGCAGTCAGAATTAACCACGTCTTCCTCTGTACTACCACTAACTTTGCTAATATCTCTATTAGAACAATGATCACAATCCCCGCTATACCATAGTTATATAATATATACATCTGTCTCCCCAACCAGATATTAATTCCTTGGCTGCAAAATTGATATACAATTCAGGTTTGCATATATTCACAACTCAAGCAAAGTATCTTGCAGACAGCAGACATTTACTAACAGTGTTCCGAATTCTCATCCATAGGCTACAATCAGTACTCACAGCGGAGGGGAGAGAAAATTCTTACGTTGAAAAGGCATCATCATAAAGTGGATTGTCCAGGCATTACTATTGCTTTCAGCTATTCAAATAAGTCTAAATCATTAAGAAGATAAAGACAGCAAAAAATGAAGTATGGGTGCCTGTTGGGCAGCATAAAATAATGGAGAGATGCAAAGCACGGTGATACCTACATTAGGAAGCACTGGAGGCCACAAAAACAATCCATTTAACAAATATTTAATAAATGCCTACTGTGGGCCTGACACCACACAAAGCACTGCAAATACAAAGATAAAGACAGTGAGAGAGGGTTGAAATTTCAAATGCAATATTTTTAAGTGTAAAATACTGGCCTATAAATTAGTTGTTCCAATAGTAGAACCCAAAGAGCAGTTGAAAAGTCAAAAGAGACTGCCAACATCCAATTCCGAGGGCAAATCTAAGAAATTATCTTGCCTAAATTGTGATTATTTAGGAACTCTCTCCTAGGACTGCTTCTGAATGCTAAAAGGGATCCCTTTATTCAGAGTGACTATAAACTGCTCAGATAGAAAATTTGAGTTCCAGACACTTGAATACATTCCCTGCTTTGAGATAAGTTCTATCCATGCACAGGTTGTTTTAGTAATTAAGGTACTAACAACCCTTCCACCATGAATGAAAAGGGAGGAATTTATTAAAATGGTGCTACATAGGGATGTTGTATGGGAGACAGTGGATAGTTGTTCACTTTGTCCTCTGAGGTCAAAGTAACGAAATGGAAAAAAAATAAAATAAAATAAAAAGTAACGGAAATAGAATGGAAGTACAACAGAGAAGATTTAGGTTAGACATCGGATGAGTTGTAAAGCACTGATTGACACTACCAAGTTAGTATGAGCCATTTCTTCTGGAGATTTTTAATGAAGGGGTAAACTTCTTTCTTCTAAGACAGGAGCAAAGCAAGCAGATGGAAAGATGACCTCCCTCTTGAGATTTCTTTTGGACATGCAATTCTATTGTGTGGAAACATGTACATGAGTATGGAAAAGTATGAAGCTGTCACTCTAAGAAATAAAAGGGAGAAATATCCAAAATGCCACCTCAGATTTAATAGGCCCTTAGCAATATCAGGCTTCTAAAGATCTCCTAATACTCTCTTGCAAATCAAGACCAACAATATAAATTATCAAAAGGCTTCTTTTTGTCTTATGAATAAATAAATCCAAATTGCCTATTCTTTCAAAAACTGAGATCTTAACATATTAAGTACTACAAAATATCTTTATTTAAACAATAGTCAATGGAAAGAGTTAGAAAGAAATTATGTTTATCCTTTACTCATGGCATAACTTGTTCCCAACAAAAACACTGGTACTGGGCCCCACCCTGATCAAGATGGCAGAATGAGACACTTCAGAGCTCTGTTCCCCCACAGAAACCTTGAACAACCAGCAAGAATTGACAGAAATATCTTTCTCAAAACTCCAAAAACAGTTAAAGGACTACAGTAACAGGGTGAGGACCCAATAGAGAAAAAAGTCTAATTAAAAGTGGTGGGATCTCCTGGTGTCCTAGCTGGCCCCTCCTTCATCCCTCACAGGCTTGGCTCTAAGCTGGCCCACACTCACAGTGCAAATTCCTGATTCCAGTTCTAGAGGGAGCAGAACAATCTTTCTGGACATAATGGGAGCATGTGTGCCTGGCCCAACCTGTCTAGTGGTGGCCTGAGGGGCTCACCATCCCAGAACTGCTCTGCATGTACAAGGCAGCTCCAGAGATCTACAGACTGCTATGGGAGTGTAGCCAAGTCATGATGCCCACAGCAAGGGATTGCTGGTTGTAAGGTATACAATACAGTGCCCCAGACCATGAAGAACTGTTTCCTGGGGAAGAGGGGACATTCAAAACAATGTAAATGGGGGGATTCTTAGGGACACACACACATACCCAAGATAAGACACAGGAACAGAAATGATCAGGGAGCCTCTACACTTTCGCCTGAAGCTATTCTCTAAACTCATTGTTTAGAAGCCCTGAAGGAAAGTGTACTTTACTTGTGCAAAGACTAGGAAAGATGTTTCTTCTATTCCTTTTTTTTTCCCCCATTAGTTTCTGGCATTCGTGGAAAACTCTATCATAACACTAGGTGGATACAACCTTGAGAAACAGATGCTTCAGAGTCTAAATTTCAGTGATAACTCATTAAAAGTATTAAAACATCAAAATATCCAGGTTTCAACAAAAGATTACAAAACATAAAAAAAAAAACAAGAAGTGACAGTACAAGCAAAGGAGGAGATTAAAGTAATAAAAACAACCAATGAGGAAGACCAGACCTAGGACACACCAGACAAAGACTTTTTAAAAAAATGGTCAAAGAGCTAATGGAAAACACAGACAAAGAACTAAAGGAAATAAGGAAAATGATAGGTCAACACAAAGAGAATATCAACAGAGAGGTAGAAATTATAAAAAAGAAGCAAACAGAGTGGAAGACCACAGTTACAGAAATTGCAAACTCCAAGAGAGGTTCAACAGCAGACTGGAGCTGACAGAAGAAAGAATCAGTGAAGCTGGTGATAAGACAATCGAAATCACCCTGTCTGAGGAGCAGAAAGAAGAAAGAATGAAGAAAAGTGAGCAGAGCCTGAGAAACCCGTGGAACACCATCAAGCATACCAACATATACACTTTCATAGTCCCAGAAGGAGAAAGAGAAAACGTGACAGTATATTCTAAGAAACAATAGCCTAAAACTTCCCAAATTTAACATAAATATGAATATACACATCCAAGATACTCAATGAATTCCAAACAGGGTAAACCCAAATAGACCCATACCACAGAATGTTATAATCAAACTGTCAAATGCCAAAGACAAAGATAATTCTGAAAACCACAAGAAGGAAACAACATGTCACATACAAGGGAGCCTCTGAAACTTGATAACTGCACTTAAGATGGTTACATAAGTGAATATCCTTGTTCTCAGGAAATGTATATGGCAGCATTAAGTGTTCAAAGGAGCAAGGTGTACACGACTTGCACTCAAATGTTTAGAAAATGAATTGATAAATACACAGAAGGATGGCTAGAGATAGATGATTGATAGATGATAGATGGATGGATGGATGGAATGGAGAGAGGGAGAGAAGGATGGAGAGGGGAAGGAAGAAGGGCATATGGGCAAAATGTTAAAACTGGTGGATTTGGGTGGCAGATAGAGGTATGTTGGAATTTTCTATATGGGGTTTGCATGATTTCTGCAACTATCCTGTAAGTTTGAAAGTATTTAAAAATACTTTAAAAAGAAAAAGCATTAGTACTAACACATTTTAAAATTTTCCTAAAACTCCTCTAACTGAACATCTTTTACTCAAAGCAACATGGACATCTTTTCACTGATGTCCCCTTAACAAAACCAATTCTACAAAATGTAATCTACAACCACTTGCAAATTAAAAATATTAGAGTACCCTTTAAATGTATAAATGATTTATACCATTCAACAAATGAGGGTCTACATCTAGGCACTGTGCCAAGTGTAAAGACACCAAAATGACCCAATTACAGTTCCTGTCTTCAAACACAGAAACTTAATAGTACAATACCAGTATATATGCTGGGTGTCAAAGTGAACAGCAGCAAGTTACTTCAAGAATATACACCAAGTACTCATAAAATACAAATGTCCAAACAACTAACTATACAAAGGAATTGAGGAAGTATGGCACAAACTTTAGACCGGTTCACTCAACACTCATTCCACACCCCCTTTTCCCTTGCCTTTTTCCAAAAGGGAAGTTGGAAAGCCAAAATATTTTTTATTTTCTGATCTCCACCAGACACTGTTATGTTGTGAGAGCTTTGGATAATTTGATGTAATGGGAAGTCTCCTAATCCCTGCAAGCAGGCATCCCTTTCTTAAATTAAAAAAAAAAAAAAAAAAGTCTCCAGGAGGAAAAGTCTTTGAGCTCTTACTTGATTTTTCTTCCTGCTGGAAAGTAAACAATTTCTAAAGATGCAAAAGTCATCTGTGAATTAAATGCAAAAGTCATGTGCTAAGGATGGTGAAGGAAGACAATACCTGGATGCCTGAGGACATCAGTTAGCTGTAAACCAACTACCTCCAGACTTTTTAGGGCCTGAGACAAACCCTTAGGCACGTAAGTCACTGTCAGAAAGACTGTCTACTACTTGGAGCCAAGGGCATTTTTCCCACTAAAGAAAGAAACCCCAGAAACATGACATTAAAGTTAGATTATCTATGGCTCCTCCTTCCTACATGCAGGCTATGTTCTAGTCCTTCCTAGAGAAAAAAAAAAAACTAGTTTGAATTTGCAACATTCTGATTACTTTAACAAATAGTTCAATTCCTTCAAGGAAATCCATTTGTTGCATAGTTATTGCAAGACAGATATATATTTTTACTAACTAGAGCCTTAAATTCTTCAAACCTATAATATTTACTTAGTAATAGGGTATAAAGATCATTCACATATTTAACATGCACACATAAATAAAACAGTTGATCAGAAAGAAAGGAGGAAAGAGGTAAAGAGAAAGGAGAGAAAGAAGGATAGACCTAATTTATTTGAAAGTACACACTATGTTTTGCAATTTTGTAAAAATTTTAAAAAGTAGTTGCAGAATAAATGAACTGAAAGACAGTATTTTCTTTTTTTAAAGAAAAAAGGAGCTCCCCTAAACCCTGGCAACTTGAAATCAGTGATTCAGTTTCTGAAAATTTTTCAGATTTAAAAATATGAATGTCAACAAAAAATGTTGTGTTTCATTTACAACTAGCATTATTTTATTAATGTGATATTCCATCCACCTCTAGCAATTTCCCTAAGGTCATAATCTCCCTCTGTTACAGTTTCTCTTGAACATACTTTAAATGTGTACTGTTCTTAAAAAATTTCTATTGTACAATATTGCAAAGAGTCATTAATTGCAATCACCATCAAGTCCACACACCACACATACTTTTTTTGCCTTTTTTATTCAACTATATTTCACTGAGGCCATTCAAAGGAAAATTATACATTCCAATAACATTTGAGTTCCTCTCAGTTACCCTTTCAGTGGTTTGGGGTAATGATAGAGTAAAGAAACATGTTCACAGGATCTCCTTTTTTACCCCCCAATTTGGTAGAATTTCAATTTCAGATCTCTTGTGCCAAAAAGCAATGGGCAATGTCTAATGCTTTTCTCTAACAGTGGTTCACTTTGGAGGGAAAGGGAATGGGAGTCAGGAGAAATCACCCTCATTCTCATTTTATAAGGAACTTTAGCATATTTTCTTAAGATAGAATTATGGAACCATAACAGGTTGGGAGGGAAGAAGGAAAAAAAGAAGAAGGAAAAACAATTATAAATGTTCAACTATCTCTTGAGTATGGATAATGGCTAGAAAGCAGAAATTAAAACAAGTTTTAGCCCTAATTTCACACTGTGAGCAGTCAAAAAAAATTATACATTCCTAAAACTGAGGCACTTACATATTTCTCAGCATTGTGAGTCGGTAGAGGCTTCTTCTGTAAAAAAGATAAAAGGTATATTCTCTTTTTATGAAACTGAAAGAAAAGGATAAATAAGGATAATATGTGTAGTCAGAAATACAAATGTCTTCACTTTAAAGTGAACTTTAAAAGACAGTCTAGGATGATCCATGATTCCAAAAAAATATTCAGAGAATGGCAAGTCTCCCTTGTTTATAATATCATCTCAACTTCAATTTCACCTGCAGTTATCTTCTTTAAAACAAACATTTCTGGGGTCCTTACGCGATATGAAGTCCTTTTTCCCAGGCCCATTTTTATTTGGTTATCGTTTTAGGTGCACTAAAGATTGAGTTTACAATAAACTGAACAGACAGCGTACAAAAGGCTTTTAGAACTATACCATATGGTCCAGGGAAGGGAACAATCTGGACAATCCCCATTTCAATCTGCAAGCTTGTCCACCTCTATAACACATTATACCACTGTAATAAAATATTAAGATAGAAACCTAAAAGCAAAAATAGTCTATCTTTAGCATTACCAGGCAACCACACTTCCTTAAATTTAATGATAAGCTTAATAAACATTTACTTTAATTTATATTCTGAGATTTTGGCATACAATACCAAGCATACAAACCCAGACCACTATTCACTAGAAACAATATTTCAGCAGGGATATGTGTGAGTATGCTTATGCTTCAGAAATTTGGAAGGAAAAAACCACTTTTAACAGGGGGCATATTGGCAAGGGCTGATGTGACAGCTGACACATTCTTGGAAATCAAATAAAAGCAATAGGGAAATACCCACTGTTGCCTGGTGAAGGTCTAATCACATGGACACAGCTGGAACCAATGTAGATCATTCATTAATAAAATTGTATTGTAGTAGCCACTTTTTGATGCATTTCAGTGGCTGCTGTAGTCAAATCCCTGAAGTCCTTTGTTCAATGTTAGCAAGATTATTTTAATGGGAAATATGAGAAGATTTAGGACAGGGGAGGGTAAAAAAACTGTTCTCATGCAAAAAATTAGAAGAGTTCAAAAAGCTAAAAGTCACTTTACCTTGCAATCTACTTACACTATCAGCAGCTTAAAATATGCAGCGTAAACCTGAAAAGGGGTGCTCATATGGTTGTACGGATAAAAAGTGAGCAGTGTGAGATGCCACAGAAAACATGAAATACTTGTGAAAAAATTCTAAGGAATGATAATATAAGAAGGGGGGAGGATTAAAATGTATACAGAAGTGGGGGCTGGAATCAAACAACTGAAATAACATATCCTTTCATGCAATAATCTCTAGTGAATTTTGAGATTCAAGTATGCACCATATATTTAGGGGAAAATTACTTATATCTTTGACCATAAAAACTTAGAAATTCACTATTTGTTATCACTCCTACCATATTTGATTACAAACAAGATATTCAAATCATCTACCCAGGAGTTATTTGAAATCTACACTTATATTCAAATAAAATAAAATACTATTTATAATTAAAAACTTGATATTTAATATAATGACATAAAATGAGTTAAAATAATAAACTTAGCATTTATCCAATGTTGTTGTTATTCCTTAAAAATATTTCCATGTTTCTACAAATGTGATGATTAAGTTGCTATATCATAATTCCCTGAAAATAGTATAATATCAAACTATAAAGCCATAATAACTCTAATATGTGCCCTGAGTTAAATAAAACTATGTAATTTACTGCCTACAAAAGTAAAAAAATTCAACAGCATTTACCAAGAAATTGCTCTAACATTATAGCTCTTCAATATATTTCACCTATGCCTCTGTGAGCAGTTAGAATAAACAATAAGAGAATTCATACTGTGATTCCTGTGTCACTGAAAGATATATTCATAGTACAGAAAAAGTAAAGGCTTAACTGCAAGTAAAAATTATATCACTGCAAAAAAATGTATTTAAAGTCAATGAATAGTGTTTCACATGCAATAAACATTATTCGGCATGCCAGAACACACAGAAGGAAAGAGCTTTTTGTCTGAACTATCTTAATCACCAATTCTAATATTACCAAATCTTTGCACACGGGATTCAAGACAGAAAAAAGTCATGAAGTTAACTAGCTCTAAGAATCTACTTTTTAAAACTTAACATACCTCACTAATGAAGGATGTTGTTGCCATGTCAAAGTGTGGGAGGGGGAGGGGGTGGGGATTTTGGGAATCCCTTCTATTTTTTATGTAACATTTACATAATCTAAAGCTTCTTTAAAAATAAAAATAAAAAATTAATTAAAAAAAAACTTAAGATTACCAACTAGATTCATTTTAGCAACTCTGTAGAAAAAGTCACTTAATTCAAATTAAAAAGACAGCATGGGAAGAATGGGAAATCATATTTATTAAATGTGTATTATACATACAAAGCAATCTGGGTATGTGTTTATTTTGTTAATGTAATGAACCAATATATGTTACTGAACCTGTCTTGAGTATGAGAGAAAACAACAGGTGAGTTTATTTAGTGCACATTTCTGACATATCTGTTTTACAAAATCCTTTCAATGATTTTAAAACATTTTCTCAGTGAAAAATAAATCTCTTGAAAAAAACCTTAGATTGCACAATTTCATCTTAACGTATCTCTAATATAGTATACATGGCACGTAAAAAAATTTCACATAATTCTAACACGAACCACTGTTTACTTTCTCTTCAGTCACATTTGTTACAGTGTTAACAAAAATGCACTAGTCTTTCCTCCGAAAGTAATTTTCTTATTGCCAAAAAATCACTGACAATTTTTAAAATAAAATTCAGTCAAAATACTATCAATCTTTCCCTTACAAAGAATGTTCTGCCTATTTAACTATTCTTGTCCTGATTAGAAAAGCACTAATTTTTAAATTAGATGACCTGAAAGTAAATCATTTGGGTTTTGCCTAATACAACACATTGACATTTTAAGGAATATTCTATGAAATTATAGAAAATGCTTGCTCTTAGTAAAAAATCTAGCCTCCTACACAAATCATCTCCATTTAAAAATTGTAATCTCACATTTTCACATCCCTTCCTTCTAGTAGAGGGTGACTAACTATAATTGAATGAGAATTGGAAAATTTAAAAATACTTCTGTATTTTACCTGGCATTTTGATTAGAAAGGAAAAAAAGCTGTTAAATGCTTATATTTCTACTTAATGGAAGTTCACTTTCTTCTCTAACAACACTTATCAGACTATTAAAAATGAACGTTCAATTTGTAAAAGACATGAGCAGATCCTAAGCTTTAGACAAAAATAGAAAACAATGGTAGACTTTTTGGTACCAACAAGAGCTATCTTGGCATAAAAATCCATATAAATGCAGCAATTATTACTCAAAAGTTTCAGTTCAAATATTACGCTCTGAAGCACACAAGATTCTACCAAATCAAAAATACTATGTCAACATGATCAAAGTTAGGAATGTTCCGAGGGCTTTTTTGAAAAGTTGTGACAGAAATGCAACTGTGAAGGAAATCTCTGAGAGAGTTAGAAAAGGTGAATGTAGTACAAGCTTCTGCCATTGTTTGCTAAATGCAGAAGTTGCAAGGAGAATGATATTTCTATTTAAGAAAAAGTATATTTTTTCATGATGGTGGTTAGCATGAAGGATGAAGAAAGCTAGAGGGAAAAGAATTGGTCTAAGTAGGAAGGCTGCTTGCCTTCCTTCAGAGATGCTGGGAGGTATACCCTCTGTCTTATGAAAACCACTGCCAGAACCAAGCTACACAAAACATTTTGGCTGCCAGCCTATAACAGTGCCAGGCTGTTTTTTATTTTTGTGCTAGACTCCCTCAATTGAGACAGTGTGGGATTGTCACTTTGATGCACATAGAGAACAAAGAATAATATAGTAAGGGGGGTATTTTTGCCCCTTTAAAGTCAGGTTAGCATTCTGTTTTCTTTGACAGGTCTTGAAAAGGTCCAAGAAACAAAAGTTATGTTGAAGAATGCATCAGTTGCCTAAAGAAATCAGCATGAGTACAACATTGTTGACTTAAAAAGCTGTGTGAGAGATTAACATTTTTTTAAAAATCAAATTTAAAAGGAGTCCAAGTCACTTAGCTATATGTTTAAGAGGACTGAGACGAAGAAAGACATGATTCATAGTCACATAATCTTATTTAAAATCAGATAGTATGAAAGAAGGCCATAAAATCTGGCAAAATAAGAACTAATATAAGTATTATAATGTTTAGGTCACTATTAAGAGTGTCATCTGCAATTCTTACCTTGATTTCTCCAAAATTAAATAATCTAATAAAAGAATTAAGGTATTAGAATCTGAATATTTTATGCCTTCACAGGGAAAGAAGTGATAAACGAACAAAAATGTTTAAAGCATTAAACTACAAATCATCTAGAAAGTTGCCACAGACACAAACAGGAAAACCAACTCTTGTATCCTATTCAGTTCTGAACTAGAAACTAAACTAACACAAATGAGAAGCCAAGAGTGTGCTGTTGCAAGCTTCAACTAAATATATTACCTAAATCTGGTGACTAAAAACACCAATAAGCCATAAGCTTGCAGAGCTATGACCCGTTTTTCTCTAATGCACAAGATAAGTAGAGGTAGAGGTTCATCTTCTAAAAACCAACTGAAAAGAAAGAATGAACTGTGACAAGCCCAGATCCCATGCTGGCATATTTTACACTAAGCTCAGCATCATCTAGAAGCAGTATGCTTTTCCCTGCCAATCGGGAGGGGGGGGAGAGTTGTGAAACCAATACGGCATTGATAAATAGCACCAAAGGTCTACTAGTTCCTTCCTTCTACACATCTCCCTGAATCAGCTGTTAAAAGAAGACCAACGGCTTTTACAGAAATAGCAAGAACTAAAGCACTTGCCTCAGATGTTATACATGGAGGCATGGAGCATTTATCATCTGAGCCTATCTAATTTCCAACAAAACAATCCCCTGCCCAGTTTTGTTCATGGCTACAGAACTTGATAGTAAGTCACTATCAGTGTTGGGAAAGGTGGTGGGGAAGTGAGAATGTGGGGAAGAAACCAAGCCAGAACAGTGGCCCAACTTCAAACAATATGCATGCTTCTCTTATTATGCAAATGAGGACCCCTATGCAACACTTTTGGATGACAAAAGCTATGCTAAAGATTTCAGGTACAATGATTTACTTTGGGTGGTAAAGGTAATTCTGCCATATAATTAAACAATGCATTATTTTGCTCCTTGCTGTTCTCCTTCCATTTTCCTTTCATTCCTCTAGGATATGATGCTGATGCTATCACCACGTGGGACACTGATAGTCCTGGGCAAGGCATTCATGTATTGCCAAAGTGGTTTGGAGAATGATGTCTAGCTGGCTTTAGTTCAGTAACGAATATGAGGCAAAACCAGGAAGCAAAAAGAATGAAAGGTGTAGAAGAAACCAGGCAATGGCCTATTTTTTCTGTTTATTAGTGGTGCAGATGAAATAGAGAAAATCTGGAAAAAGCAGCCAAGCTGACTCAATTACAAAGAAAGATTAAAGGAGTTAAAATGTGTGTAACTTGGCAGACGACCAAGGAACAACATGAGAGCTGTCCACAACTCCAAGTATATACATAAAAAGAAGAGTAGGGAATTTTTATCTACTGTAGAAATATGAATGTATGAAACAATGAGATAAAATAAAAATAAAGAAATCTGAATTCAAGCAGCAGGGGAAGTAATCTGGTAAAGATTAAGAAAGGCTGTTTCCTCCTCTTCAGAAATATTTATCATCTTACTGACCCATACTGCATAAACAGTAGCTGACAGGAAATGACCATATACTGCCAGAAGACTGAACCTGACAGAGAAATGAAAATGAAGTCCCATTTGGTTACCTGATGATCCAGATACACTGAAGACTCTCTGTGAAATGTCCAATCCACCCTAATACAGAGGTACCTGCAAAAGTACAAAGGACTCAGTTAAGTCATTATCATCAAAATAAACCCATCCTGAATTTTGAATCCTGATCAAGGCCTTTGTAGATATGAGCCTGGACAAGAGTTGGCTTGGATAATTTAGACTGGTTCTTGGATATTCCAAGATGGAAGAAGGATCTCCAAGAGCAGTAATTTCTGAGTGACTGAAGGTCCTAATTAATAGGAGCTTTTTTAGTCCATTTTGCAAATCAATTATACCTCATCCTTTAACTTTGATCCACTGCTAGCCTTCAGAGGCTATGCACTTCGGGGTGATATATGTAAATTTTGTGGGTTTATATGAATGGATATCTCTCTCAGGAGAGAAAGTGAATAGTTTGTCAGAGTCTCAAAAAGGCCCATTAAAAAAAAATCAAGAACCTGTGCTAAGGATCTTCTGAAATCTCAAAGGCAGGTTGGAATGATTATGAATAATCAGTGCAGGTTTGGGTTTTTCACCACAGGAAAACAAAGGAGGTATATAGACACTTGCAGATTAGGGTAAATACCATAAATACTGTAAGAGTACTGCTTTCCAGGACAGCCTTACATCAGGTTTAATCTGTCAGTTAACTCACACAGCCCTCTGTTTCCTGCAAGCCATGCAGAGCAAAGAGAACTAAGATGCTACCATATGCAAAAGGTGGATGGCATGAATTTTCCTGTTCTGCATATATCAAAGTCAAAATTCTTAGGCATATCAACACTGACCAGATCAGAAATAACATAGTACCTGACCCCAAAAGAACTCAATATAACAACAACAAAAAGCCAACAAAGAAAATAAGAAATGTGGCTCCCAACCAGTTAACATAGCTCAAAATTATAAGATTAGCTAAACACAGCTCTTAAAAGAATTACTTTAAACAGTGATCACACAGTCAGAGAAAACTGTATCAAAAGGAAACCAGGATGGAAAGCCTTCCAGGTACCAACTATGAACAAGATGGGAAAGCATTCACAGATACAGAGAGCATCCTAAGATAAAGTGTCACATTAAAATAAAAAGAGGTCTCCTTGTCTCCACAGGTGCCTCGGCCCAGCCAAGCCTCAGCCCATGGCCGCCTACCCATACCACCCTGGCCCCGGGGCCAGCCCTGGCCCAGCAGGCGCAGCGCTGCAGGACAGGACTGGTGTGACATCAGACAACGAGCTTCAGCAAGCACTATCCAAAGGTACATGGACTTCATTTAATCCTGTGACTGTCAGGTCCATCATATCTATGTTTGACCAAGAGAACAAGGCTGTTGTGAACTTCAGTGAGTTCACTGGCATCTGGAAGTACATCACAGACTGGCAGAACGTCCTCCGCACCTTCGACAGGAACAATTCTGGGATGACTGAAAAAAAAGAGCTCAAGCAAGCACTCCAGGTTTTGGGTACCAGCTCTCTGACCAGTTTCACGATATCCTTATTCGAAAGTTTGACAGACAAGGAAGAGGACAGATTGCCTTTGATGACTTCATTCAAGGCTGCATAGTTCTGCAGAGGATGACAGATATATTCAGGCGCTATGACACTGACCAGGATGGCTGGATCCAGGTGTCTTACGAGCAGTATCTTTCCATGGTCTTCAGCATCATCATACAGCACCGCCCTGTGCAAGCAGCAGTGGGACTCACGGAACAAAGACTGGAAATGCCAAACCTCTTATCCTGTCACTGAACGAGAAAACACGAATCCAGCTCAATGCTGTCTGACCTTAAAAGTTTATATAATTAATATTTAGGGACCTGATTGTATATATGTGGATAAGCTGATTAATGTTTTTGTGATCTTAATAGCTGTATCAATATTCACCTACAAACATTTGATTTGGTGACTAATTGTGCCACGAGGTAGATATCAATTCATATACTCTACAGGAGCAGAATGCATCATGGTGCTGTCCTGATACCTCTAGTTCTATAGTGGAAATACTATTATTAGTCCGTAGGAATTTTATTTTATTTATTTATTTTTAAAGATTTATTTATTTCTCTCCCCTTCCCCCACCCACCCCAGTTGTCTACTCTGTGTCTATTTGCTGCGTCTTCTTTGTTCATTTCTGTTGTTGTCAGTGGCACAGGAATCTGTGTTTCTTTTTGTTGCGTCATCTTGTTGTGTCAGCTCTCCGTGTGTGCGGCACCATTCCTGGGCAGGCTGCACTTTCTTTCAGGTTGGGCAGCTCTCCTTACAGGGCACACTCCTTGCGCATGGGGCTCCCCTACATAGGGGACACCCCTGCATGGCACGGCACTCCCTGCGCGCATCAGCACTGCGCATGGGTCAGCTCCACACGGGTCAAGGAGGCCCGGGGTTTGAACGGCGGATCTCCCATGTGGTAGACGGATGCCCTAACCACTGAGCCAAGTCCGCCGCCCGTAGGTATTTTAAATGACAGGGAATTTGAACATAAGGCTTTTCATGTGCCTTCCTTTCATAAAAGGACTTTATTGTATTCATTTGAATATACAGTGTAAGCAATAAAGTAAATGGTAAAGACTTGGTTTACTTGCAACTTTTCAAAATAAAAGGCTGAAGAAATGCACTCCCTGTCACACGGTTTGTACCCACCCTGCACGTTCGCAGTTGTGACATGCTCACTCCCGTCTTATCCAGTGGGGCACCCTGGCTTTGCTCTAGAAGATGCAGAGATCCTTTTGTGTACTTTTTTACCAGAGTTGATTAAATTCCATACAACTGCTTTGTAGGACCTGCAAATTGTTTTGTGATTGCTTTCAATAGAATTTTAAATTAAAATGCTCAGATATAAAAGTAGAAAAAAATAAATAAAATAAAATAAAAAGAGAAAGGCTGAAAAGACATACATCAGATAAGAAAAGGGAAAATTTTGAAACTGACTGCATCAAATAATGATCATATAATATAGTCTTTCAAAAATTTATGATCATCTACCAGGTACTGCACTCGGTGCTCAGAATTCCCCAGTGAGCTAGACAAAGAAAGCAAGGAAACAAGAACATTGGCAGCATTGTTTCAATTTGTGACATAATATATGAAAGAAACAAATAAGATGATGCAACAAATGCATGGGAGAATGGCCTATAACTACCTACTATGTGGCACAGGGACATTCACTCCAATTGTCAAAGTTAGTCAGGGTCAAAGAGAATTCAGATTGGAAAGTACCATAGAAACAGCTAGTTGTATCTCTGCATTTCAGAGATGGTGAAAGAGAAAGCTCTTCTGAGGACAAAGTATCACAACATCATTATCTTCATACTTCAAAAACACACACCTAGACTGAGTTATGATTTTAAGATATACACTCTGTCTTTAGAAGATAAGTTTGATAAAAAAGTAACTGGTCAGCATTTCTTTATCTCTTAAGGACCCTGCCCCTGAGGATACTGTGCCCTTAGCATCCTATGACAAAAAAACACTTTCTATCAAAGTTTTTTCAAGTTCCATTCAATTAAAAGAATCTTGTTTTTTGCTTCTGCAAACAAATCTGATTCATATCTGCTGCCAAAAAAAAAAAAGGGTACATGGTAGCCAGCCTCCAAGAAGGCCCACAATAATTTTCACTTCATGCAACTCATGCCTTTGGGTAGTCTCCCTCACTGTATCAGGACTGATCTGAAGAATCAACATAACGCAGTAGAAGTCATAGTGTGTGACTTCTGAGGTAATGTCCTAAAAGACTTTGCAGCATCCGACTTGCTCTCTTGGATCACTAATTCCGGGAAAGTCCCCTGACACACTGCAAGGAACTGAGGCCTCCTGCCAATAGCCAGCAACAATTTGACAGCATGTAAATAAGCCAGAAACACATACTGCAGCCTAGTTAAACTTTCAGATCCATGCAGGCCTAGTTGACTTCTTGACTAATCTCTTAAGAGACCAAGAGCCAGAACTGCCTAGCCTGTACTCCAACGCCTTTCTTCCATCCCTTCTAACCTCCTATGTTAACAGGGACTGGAAAGCTAACAACTACATTTCCCAGGTGCCTGTGCATTATGCTTCCACATGGGACCAACCAGACAAACCCAGGCAAGAATAAGAAAGCAGAAATAAGCAAATCAATGTGGTGGCCATGTTCTTCTGGGACAGCCAGGGTAGATAGTCTACTAATGATAACTAGTAGCAAGTAGCAGTGGAGTTTCTACTAGAATAGCAATGAGGTTCAACTGAGTATTTCTCCTGGCTTGGTTGTTCCCAGCTATTAACAGTCAAGCTTAGTTCCTTGGTACTCTGGCAATTCAGCAGCTTGTAATATATCCCTTCATGCTTAAACTAGCTAGGTGTCTACAATTAAATTAGCTGTTGTTTGAAAATAAGAACTCTAACTAATAAACTCACTCTATCATATGCAAATTCTCAAAACTCATAAGAACTGACCCTCTTCTTCACCATTACTAATTCCTCTACCTGTGCACTAAATCCTATTCATTAATGATTTTTCTAGGAACTTGTTTCATTTTTTTCTTTTCCTCTACCTTCAATCTTTTCCTCTCCATAGGCTCCTACTCCTTCATCAATAACACATGTTTTTCAAACCCTCTGTGATGGTTAAGTTCATGTGTCAACTTGGCCAGAGTATGGTGTCCAGTGATTTGGTCAAGCAAGCAAGCACTGGCCTGATTGTTACTATGAGTATATTTCATGGACTTAAATCATCAGAAAGTTGACTGCGTCTACGGCTGATTACATCTACAGTCAACTGAGGAGACTGCCTTCAACAATGAGAGGGATCTCATCTAATCAGTTGAAGGCTTTAAAAGGAGAAGGGATGATTTTAGCAGTCCTAAGAGAATTTCCATCTCTACTTCAGAGAGTCAGCTTCTCCAGGGGAATTCACCAAAAACTTTGATCATTTTTCTCACCCTGAGGCCTGCCGTACAGAATTTGGGCTTACCCATTCCCAGAGCCCTGTGAGACAATAGTTTAAAAATCTATTACATTTACAGATACCTCCTGTCAGTTCTGCTTCCACAGAGAATCCTAATACACCTACCAACTGTCCCTGTTTTACTACATAAAACAGTAATACAGATGCAGTGTCTTCACTTATACTTCCATTCTAATGCTCAAATCACCAGAACTTAGCTTCTTTACCCATCATTCTATTGAAACAGCCACTGCTGATGTTGACAATAACCAAATAACTGCCTATTCTCATTCCACTAGACTGTGGCATTTGACACTCATACTTACCATGCCTCTTTGGAAACACTTTTTCAGGGTACTTCCTCATGGTACTTCTCCTCTAACCTCTCTCTATTTGGCCCCTTCTCCAGGAATTCTCTAAGGTTTATCCTTAGGAATATAATAGTGTCACTCTTCACCTGACTTCAGGACTGCAATTACCATCTACATATTAACTGATCACTCTCTAATCCAAAAGTCATCCTTACCTCTTTTTATATGACAAACTTGCCATGTCTGTCTGCCTATAAGACTTTGGCCCAGTGGTTAGGGCGTCCGTCTACCACATGAGAGGCCCGCGGTTCAAGCCCCGGGCCTCCTTGACCCGCGTGGAGCTGGCCCATGCACAGTGCTGATGCGCGCAAGGAGTGCCGTGCCACACAGGGGTGTCCCCGCGTAGGGGAGCCCCATGCACAAGGAGTGCACCCATAAGGAGAGCCGCCCAGCGCGAAGGAGGGAGCAGCCTGCCGAGGAATGGCGCCGCCCACACTTCCCATGCCGCTGACGACAACAGAAGCGGACAAAGAAACAAGACGCAGCAAATAGACACAGAAAACAGACAACCGGGGGAGGGGAGGGGAATTAAATAAATAAATAAATAAATAATTATTTTAAAAAAAAAAAGATGCATCTAGCTTTACCTTCAGTTGCAAAGCATTCATAAAACCTTCCCTGACTTACAGGACAAATTTGTGCTGTCCAATACTGTAACCATTAGCCACATGTTTCTATGGAGCATGTGAAATGCGGCTAGTCCGAATTGAGATGTGGATATGCTCTAAGTATAAAATACACAAGTTCTAATGCAACGGTAAGAATGTAAACTATCTCTGTAATTGTACACTGATTACATGTTGAAATGATAATAGTCTGGACATAATGGGCTAAATAAAATACATGATTAAAGTTTTTAATTTCATTGATTTCTCTTGAATTTTAATGTGGCTACTAGAAAATATTAAATTATATGGTTTGAATTATAATGCTATTGAACAGTGTTACACTACACCAAAAAAATCACCATGAAATAAACCACACATATTATTCTTAACTAACAAAGTAGGGAAAAGAGAGAACTGGGTTTTTTAATGCCCCAGTCACTATTACATTCAGAAACTGCTTTATCTTGATATCTTGTGAACTCATTCTTACTATTTTTTAAAAGCATGCTATGTCCTAGAATCAAGCACTAAAGGCTCCCTATAGGAATACAGATATACATAAATAAAGGGATCCTCGATGGTAAAGGGGTTAGGGACCGCCAGCCCTACCCTCTGTACTTCACTGTCCACCACCAGACACACACGACACACATGCCTACAGAGGCCATTTCAAACACTAAAGAATGCTGTTCAAATGTCCTATCCCAGAACCAACATATATATACTTGCATACACAGAGGCCATTATAAAGGCTAGACCATGTTTTTTGAAATATTCTACCTCTGAGAGCCTATATACCTAAAAAACATCCAACCTGAAAGATATAACCCCTTAAATGATAAAAACTGTAAAGAGAATTCTATAAGCTATCAAGATAGAAGTACATTTCATAAATAATATCCCAGAATGAAAGAGATGTGGCTCAACCAATTGGGCTTCCATCTACCATACAGGAAGTTCAATGCCCAGGGCCTCCTGGTGAGGGCAAGCTGTCCCACGTGATGATCTGGCCCACACAGAGTGCCAGCCCACGGGGGAATGCCACCCCGTGCAGGAGTGCCACCCTGTGTGGGAATGCCACCCAGAGCAGGAAAGCAACCCCGAACAGGAGCGCTGGCTGACATGGAGAGCTGGCACAGCAAGTGACACAAGAAGAGACACAAAAGAGAGAAAATAAGATGACGTAGCAGAGTAGGGGAGCTGAGGTGGTGCAAGAGAATGATCGCCTCTGTCCCAGGATTGGTTCCCAGAGTTGCCTAATGAGAATACAAGTAGACAGAGAAAAATACACAGTGAAATGGAAACAGAGAGGAGACAACAGGAGGAATGGGGAGGAGGGGGCAATAAAATAAATCTTTTTAAAAAATAAAAAATAAATAATATCCCAGAAAAATGAGATTTTTAGGAATAAAGGGGAAAAAAAATTCTGCTTAAGGATTCCAAAAGAGCAGTGATGCAAAACAGGTGCTAAACCACAAGCTTCTCCAAAGCAAAAAGTGTAACTTTTATATATTTTTTTTTCTTAATGAAGTATATCATAACAATAAGTATATAGTAAAGATTGTGAACTTGCATAAACAATAAGTGTATAGTAAAGATTGTGAACTTACAAAATAAACACACATAACATCACACAGGGGTCTCATACATCACCCCGCCACCAACACTTTGCATTGTTGTGAAACATTTGCTATAAGCTATGCAAGAACATTGTCAAAATATTACTACCAACTACAATCCTTAATCTTACATTTGGAAAAAAAATACACCAAAAAGTATAAGTTTTGAGTTATTTTTATTTACACTTGCAAACCATGATACCTACAGTTGCCAAATTATTATGGCAGCCCTGAGTCATCTTTTTCTCTTTTTTTAAAATGTGACATGATATCTATCATCTCACTGACTGCCCAGGGGGATGACCCATTCAAGAGGCTAGCTTTTCAGTGAGAGTGATGAGTCAGACTTCTTTGGTCAGAGATGTAACAAGTCCTTTCC
Organism: Dasypus novemcinctus; assembly: GCF_030445035.2. Classification (NCBI taxonomy): domain Eukaryota; kingdom Metazoa; phylum Chordata; class Mammalia; order Cingulata; family Dasypodidae; genus Dasypus; species Dasypus novemcinctus. The sequence goes on along the minus strand of NC_080679.1, from coordinate 105,560,352 downwards.
TTTAAATCTCACAAGTCAGAACTTTACACAAAATCTGCAAGAAATGGCTTGTTCGCATTAATTTGCTTTGTGTTGCCATCATTCATTGTCTTCATTTTTAATTCAGTGATATTTTTAGCCAAATGCAATGAGATACAGTCAGCTTTTCTCAATCTGTCTCCACTCTACTCCTCATCTTCTGGGACCCAATTCATGTGATCCTTTAACAACTATTTATTTCACACCAAACTAGATATCTCCCTAAAGCTTACCAATCTAGCCTCCAGGCATATTTCTTAAATAAAAGCACTAGATCTTTGTAAACCTAAAATTTGCATACTAAAGGAACAAATCAAGTATCAAAAGGCTTAGTAGTGTATAGTGGTTGCTCACCTCTAAACAGAGTTTAAAATTCATTGTAATTTATTATTTTTTTAAAGGAACAGCTATTGACTTTTTTCCCTTTACAAAATACTGCGTTAATGGCCTAGTTAAATTGGAGGTAATAGCATGAGGCAAATGTTTTAAATTGGTAAATTCCAAAGCTTTTAATAAATGTACATCAGTCAGAAGTTTTAATAAGACTCAGCAGAACAGAGAAGAATTAATAGTCTGTAGGTATCAAAAGGGAGTGATAGGCAATGATAACCTTAATAATTTGCATAGAGATTTATAATTTCATTGATTAAAGGTTAATGAAATTATATGGTATTCTGCCCACTCTTATCCTATAAATGATTTATGTTTTGGTTTGTATATATTTAGCAAATGAATTATACAGCAGAAGAAATGACTGCTTTTACCAATTAATCTACTACAGTTTTACTTACATGCACCTGGCTGCATAGCTATCATTACCTGTTCTAAACAAAAACTGGATGCCCTAAAACAAAAATATAAGGTTTCCAACAGCATCTCAGAAAAAAAAAGAACTCATAATCAGAATTCCAGAAGTACAGTAAGTTGCTAAAGTGCATACTTTTGTAAACATTAGCTACATTCCTTTATTTACTTTTCTATTTCAAGTCCACTATTGCTAAATAAATAGTTGCTTCTGCCAAAAACCAACATAAAATCCACACTAGAGATTGATGAGGGCGTTCAAGAACACTGTGGTGATGAAACTGGATGGAGAAATGCAAACAAGAGAAACAAACAGAACAAAGTGAAATAATAAGTCTAGGCTGGAGCAATTGTTCTAAAACATTACAGGGCAAAAACACACTTTTCATGGCTTGCTTCACTGAGCATCAAGGATGTGTTCAAGACCAGCCACTTCCCTTAGTACCCAGTTCTAACGGAAAACTGGAAAGGATTCCATTAGAATCACCTGGAGGGTTTAACACACGCACATATTAGTCTCCACAACCAGAGATTCTGGTTTCATCAGTAATTTTTAGAAGCTCCCCAGGGGATTCTTATGCCCAGCTAGGGTTGAGAAACAGTGCTACAGAGCACTAGTTCTCAAAGTCTGGTTCCTGGAGGAGGAGCAGTAACAGCAGGAGCATTACCACCTGAAAACATAGAAATTCAAATCTCATGATTCCATCCCAGACCTACTATACCAGAACCTCTGAGGAGGAACCCAGCAATTTGTCCTTTAATAGGCCATTAGGCAACTCCGCTGTACACAATGTTTGAAAACCACTACTTTAGAGTAAGGACTTAGGTTTCTAGTCTCTACCCATAATTTACTAGTTTAATGACCTTTGGCCAGCTCTGCGACCTTACTTTTCCTTACATACAAAATAATACTTAGATACAATCTGTTATATACCAGAGAATGTGCTAATAAGAACTTCACACACATTACATAATTTAATCACCAGGTAGATATTATTGGCATTTTATACCCAAAGACATGGAACACATCCAAAATTACAGAGCTAGTAAGCAGAATCAGAATTTAACTTATGTTTTTCAAACTCTAAATTCTCTGCTCATTCCCTATTCCCAAAATAAGCTTGCTTGCTTCTTTCTTTCTCATTTCATTGGGAGTAAGCTTACCTTCCTTCAGATTAATTTGCATGTACAGTATTTGCTAAGTATAAAGTACTTAACATTCTCCTGTGCCAGAAAAGATTAAGCTGTAGAGAAAAAATAAAATAAAAAAGTCACAGTAATGAAGTTTGAGCTAGTTGGAGAGACACACATTTTGTAAAAGCACAGGGACACGTATTTGTTCTAAACTGGTTGGTCAAGAACAGAAGTAACCCAGCAGATCACAAGACCGGGGCTCAGAGACCAAGATAAGGAAGAAGTTTGGCTTGTCCTGAAACAAGGAGTAAAAATAAAAAGTCTCTCCTGCATGGGGGAGAAACAAGTGTTAGAGAATAATAGAAAACAAAGCTAAAATGGTTAAATGGATCCAGGTTATAATTTAGAGTAGAAGAGTTTAACTTTAGCATAGTGGAAGTATAAAACCATAGAATATTTTTGATACGCTGATAGTAAAAAAGCAAAGCTAAAATCAAATCATAGATAACTTACTCTAGAAAAAATAAATCAGCCTAGGAGTACACGAAAAAAATAGGTATCAGGCAGGAAAAAAAGTCATGTCTATTACTTGAAGTATTAAATATGATCCACTCTTTACTACAGTATTTCCATGGGCTATTCGTATTCACTGCACGATATTTTCAATCATTCACTAATCCAACCAGCATTGACTGATTGCATTAAGTTAGGAACCAAGGATAAAAAACATAAATAAGATACAAACCCAGGGCAGAGGGAATATGTTTATTTAAGAAGCTGACTGCCAATGTTTTATGCAATATTAACATGAAGTTATTAGGAATTTCAAAAGCCACTCTACACAAAGCAATTCTTAAGACTAACTTTTGTGAAATTCTTGAAAATCAATATTTATAAGCTAGCCCAAAGTTTTCTGTATATAAGAGTACTTTGTCCATAAGTGGAGCATCCCCAGTTCTATCACATTTAAGCTTAGATACAGTAAAGAAAGGCAGACTCACATACAATCTAGAAATAAGCTTTTTAACATTCATGATTCATTTCGTTTTTCACTGAAAAACTAATGAATAACTATGCTTAGAAAGCAATGGAAGATTCTACCTTTGTATTAATCAGGGAAAATGTGAGGCCAAATGGGTTGACTGAATTCATTAGCATCTAAGGTTTATAACTCTGTCAATGATATTCCAGTGCTATATATCATCTTCTTTAGTTCTACACTAACCTGACAATTCTATAATGCCCATTTGTCTCTGAGAACCAGTTTAGGGAGCATGTATACCCACCTTAGTATGCCTGAATGATGAGGCATGAGAATTGATTTTTCTTATAATAAATGGGCACTGAATTTGTTAATGTTATTAGGAATGACTATTTTGAAAACTAACTATATTTAAGAATACAGTTAGAATAAATATAAAAATGATAAATCAATATAAAATAAATATACAAATAGTGCATCTTTCGTGATGCTGTTTATTAATTAGTTACACAAATAAAATCAAAGAACCAAATCCCAGAGTTAGAAGTCACTTTGTAATACACAAGGTTTTACCCCATTTGGTGGGTACATATCTAGGGCACATAGAAAGTAAAACAATGTAAAAGTAAAACAATGGCATAAAATGACCTCCAAGTTCTTTGAGTAATGAATTTCATTTGCCCTGACATATGTGATTCACATATATTCCTATATTCTAGTGAAGTTCAATCACTTATTATCTCATTCTTGAACAAGACAAACTGTATATGACAATATGGTAGGACTAAAAGAATGGTTAACTTTCACTAAAAGTTATCAAATCATCTTTTAAAATATTCAGACCACACCATCCAGATATGCACAGGTACTTGACTCTATAAGCATTAAAGAACTTGTTTAGATTTACTGGACCTATACCTGCTGTCAAGAAACAAAAAAGTTATGAAGGTTCATTAAACAGGACTTTGCTTCAAGTATCATGTTAATGTTTTCCACTAATGCTGTCCTGAAAGTTAACAAAGTAATCCAAAGGTTTCTCTTTATTTCTATATTTAAATCATCACAGATTTGATTAAGCATGCAAATCCCTTTGGGCTCAGGGGTCATATCAAAATGTCTTATAGTAACATTAAAAATTGAATGAGCATAAACAACTCCAACAGTGCGAATCTCAAGACATCATTGTTGTGATCTTTGTGTTTCCTGTGTAACAACACTGGGGAAGTTTGCAAAGGAATATAAGCAATTAATTACTGTCTTTTGCTTGAGGGCAGGTATGCTGGTCTCTACAGGTACCTCTGCTGTCTTGCTCTGCCTAATGTACTGCCTCTTGAAGACATTCATGGGAACAACTCACTGAAACACTGCAAAACATCTGATAGAATATTAAATTGTTGAGTGTTCTGGAAGAACCATGTGGTCACTTCTTAAAGTTACCACTAAGGAGAAATAGCAGTTGCAGAGGTTTTGTATGGTTTGTGAAAGAACAGTATAAGACAGTATAAAAAAGTAAATAATATAAAATTATATCAATCACACACATTAAACTAGGATACTATTTTGTCTTAGTAAGCACAGACAGTTTTCCTAAGAAACTACTGCTATTTTCTAAACAGAGAACAAAGAAAGAAAAGAAAAAAACTTAACTAAATAAATAACCTTAAATTGAATGATCTTTTTTCAGTCTTTTTTTTTTTAAAGGTTTATTTTTATTTATTATTTCTCTCCCTTTCCCCCCACCCCCTGGTTGTCTATTCTGTGTCTATTTGCTATGTGTTCTTTTGTCCGCTTCTGTTGTCAGCAGCAAAGGAATCTGTCTCTCTTTTTTGTTGTGTCATCTTGTGTCAGCTCTCCATGTGTGCGGCACCATTCTTAGGCAGGCTGAAATTTCTTTCGCGCTGGGCAGCTCTCCTTACTGGGCACACTCCTTGCGCATGGAGCTCCCCTATGTGGAAGACACCCCTGAGTGGCACGACAATCCTTGCGCGCATCAGCACTGTGTACAGGCCAGCTCCACACGGGTCAAGAAGGCCCCAGGTTTGAACCGCGTACCTTCCATATGGTAGGCGGACACCCTATCCATTGGGCCAAGTCTGCTTCCCTTTTCAGTCTTGATATATATAGTCTTGGTCAGTGATGGATATACAATTTTATAAGTACCAATAAAAGAGAATTTATCCATGATTAGGGGGTATACCATTTGCGTGCAATGCACGTAAGGGATTAATATCCCTTAAGATCTTCTTTGGAAAGAAGTATGCTTAATGGTGGGGAGACACACACTGCTCTGCTACTTGCTTCTTGCACAATCCTGGGCAAGAAACTTAATTCCACTGTACTTCAATTTCCTAATTAAAGATACTTAAGACCCATTCTACCAAGGGTACTTCTTTTAAATGAAGCAATGTTTCTTTCTAGCTTAGGGTTTGCAAACAGGAAGTGCTATATAAATGGTAATTAGCATTATGAAAACTTCCTAAAAAAAATAATTTGTCTCATGTTCTTAGTAGAGCACTTGCCAATCAAAAAGCATCTTGGAAAGTAAAGATTCATCAAGTGGTATACTATTTAGAAAATATGCTTTATGGTGGTATGTCATATGGTACATCTTGTTTTATATAAATACATGGCTTAGCTTTTGAGCACTCAATCAGTAAACAAACAAACTCAATCAGTAAACAAACATACCCACAAAAGAAGGCAAAGGGAATTCTTAGGCTGAAAGCAAAGGAAAATCCAAGGAAGAGAAGAGACTTAGAGAATAAGATAGAACAAGAATGGAGGTCTCCAGGAAGAATGTCTTTAAGAACAAACAAATGAATAAATTATCTGATGTTATTCATTTTATGGAAAATTATAAGAAGCTCTTAGAATATCTGGGAAGAATTAACAAGAGGGACAAGGAAATTAGGAATATTAAAAAACAAGGCATTACTAACTTTACGAAAAACAAAAAAAGTAACTTTCCATTAACATCCACTATGATGCTCAGTATGAATAGTATCTCCATAGTACAATAATGCAAACATTAAAAACAAGTAGCCCAAAGTTATAATCTAATTAAACTGGGAATATGAAGAGAAGAGGTGGCAATACAAAAGTGGAAAATCCTCACATAATATAAGTGAATAGACTATGCCTAAAATTAATGAATGAAAAGACAGCAATGTCTACGTATATGTAATTTAGATAAATGCAAGAAAAAAGGGTTGAAAATGGTTGCTTCTAAAAAATGAATGAGAAAGAGAGAAGAGGGATGGGGCAAAGAACAACTATACTTTGCAAGAGGTCTTATGGAACTATTAGAATTTTAGACTAGATGAATGTATTACTTTGACAAAATAAGAATTAATTTTGGAACAAGAATCATGGATGAGCATGATTTCAACAGGGCTGTCTTATAATCGTAAAAAGTGGAAACAACCTAAATATTCAACCATAGATGACTGGTTAAGAAAATCATATCTAGAAAGTAGTTAAATGACTATGCAATTATTTAAAATGATACTGCAGGAAAGTATTTAATAACATGGAAAAGTGTTCATATTACAAAGCAAAAAATTAAAGGTCAAAAAAGAACTAAAGCAATAAATTGAATACACACTAAAATGATAATGGTAATTTTCTCTAGATAAGAGAATTTCCCCCTTTTCCCTCTGTGCTTCTCTAATTCTAAAAGTTTTCTACAATAAATAATAACGTTGTAAACAGAGTTATTAAAAACCTTAGGTACTCATCACTCAAAAATCTTAATGCAACTCATCACTCAATGCCCTATTTAAATAATATCACTTCATGAAGTCTTCCCTGATGTCAGTTAATTTAACCCTCTCACTGCACTTTGTATATACCACTATTAGAACACTAAGTGTGACCTGCTTTGTAACACTGGTAATTGTTTACGTCTGTTCTCGCATTGAACTTAACCTGCTGAAAAGATGACCACATCTAATCCATCCTTGTAAATGATTGGGATATGCTGGGATTCTCAAGACAATCCCCCAAAATAAAGAAATTCCAAAAATAGCTTGACCATTACTTTAAAACAATAAAAAAGGAAACTGACTAATATTGAGGTGGAAAATATTCATACAAAATATACGTTATCAAAGTCAGTTGTGCTCATCATAGCGTGCTTTATTTAGACCCATATCACATATATGGTCTCTCAAACTGACTTCTGAAACATTTTTTTCTTGCTACAGTGAAGCAATGTTTAAATACAGATCTTTAGGATTTCTTAACAAATCACATTTATTTCTCCAAATGCTAGTTTCTTAAGGATCTTGTTGGGAGACTATCAGTTGCCCAAGGTTTTACTATAAATAAACTAAAATTAGGATTATTTGTCTTTATGTGAGTTTACGGTTTCAAATTAAGTAAAAATGTAAATATGTTTTGTATGGCAATGACTACTTTCATAATGTTCAGCTTTTATTTAGAACTAGTTTCAAAATGACAGTTAAATGAAGCGGCACAAATTCTAGAAAGAGAACTTTTCTCAACAAACCAGAAAACTCCACTCATTCTAGTATGCAAAGGATTCTAAACTCTGCTATGTAAAGGAATAAACATCTAGTACTTCTGATAAAAAGTCATAAAAGGACTCTAATATTTCATCTTGGTGGGGCTATTTTCTCCATGAGATCAACAACTACTTTTCATTATACTTTTAGGGCTACTTAAACTTCCTACTGAGTGACAACTGTATGGAGAAAGGAAAGAATTAAATTGTAAAGACAACAGAATCCCTTAGGCTTTTATTTCTTCATTTTTTACCTACTTTTAAAAATAACAAGGAGATAATTATTTAGCTACAAAAAGAAGCTTAGCTGTACAATATATTATGAGTTGACTTTATAAATTAATTTACACGCAAAACAGATTGAAGTTATTAGAGAGGAGACAAGGTAAAAAACTTACAACCAGAAATGTTATGAATACAACCAATTGAACTTTATTTAAGCATCTCAGAAATTTTAATAAAACATATAGTTCATTTTACAAAAATTTAATTTACCATCAATTTTTCAAGAACATATGTCCTGCAATAAGCAAAATACACTCTTACGTAAGAATTCGAGAAAAAGCAAACCAAGCTATAATATAGAAAAGTAGATCAGCAATTGCCTGGGGGCAAAGATGAGGGTCTGAATTGAACTTTCTGGGGTGATAAAAATGTTCTGAATCTTAATTGCGGTTGTGGTTACACAGCTTTACAGTTTTGTCAAAACTCATCACACTACATACTTAAAATGGATTCCGTTTATTTTAAGTGAATTATACCTTATTAAAATTGATTTTTAAAAGTACACTCAAGATTTGATTACAGCTGACAATCATTCCAATTTCCTAAGGACTTGCATTGTAAAGTTCCGTGTTTCTGATATAATGTTGAAGATACCATGAGTAAAACCTAGTGTGATAGCGTTAGTTTACAGTCATCACTCATAATAATCTACTACTGAGCTCAATGCACTGCCACCCACACTCTACTTACCACATTTTACTTTATATTACCAGTTACTCTTTCTTCCTGAATTAGTCTCTAAGGTAAAAAATATATTTATCAGCAATCTCCAAGATTTAGCTCATTTCTTTTTATAAACTAAAGAGTTTGTACATTGATTACACCATGAAATACTTCAAACAAGAAATTATCATTTCTTAATACTACAAAAAAGCATCAAGTGTGGAAAAATATAACAGCTTTCTTAATTTCTCATACTGAACAATATTATTTTCAGAAGATGGAGACATTTTTATTATCGCATTTAAACTATCCATATTTGAAAAAGTAAAATCCTATAATAGTAAATAGCCAATATGAACTGATAAAATGAGCTACTGTTTAAAAGAATATTTATTAAAAAGTGGAATTATTACCATTTTCTTTCTTTCCACTGTGACAATGTTTCTGTTGTACATGAATTTTTCTGAAATGATTACCAATACACAGTACTTATTTTTAAAAATATCATGGCATATTATCTCATACAAGAGAAACTGGCTTAAAATAACTTGCTTCATAAATCTTAACAAAAGCATTTAAACAGTTTACTAATTTATTATTTTAAAAAATAATTATATAATTAAAGTTCTTTCCGAAACAAAGTCCAAACCTTGAGCAAGCAGTTTAGTACGAAAATGAAATGCAAAATAAACAAAAGGTTCTACTTCTTCTTTAAAAAAATTGTCAGGTCCCTTGAAAAGTATCTTTCTCCAAGAGAAGTTTACAGTTTGTGCTTTTACGAGAAATTCAACAAGCTTCACATATTGAGGAGCAGTTTCTTACTGTAAAATCTTAAATTTTACAATGACAGCTTCATTTTTACAATGATAGTTTCAAAAGATTATATTCCCTGTTCCAATAAAGGAAGTTATACACCAAGCAGCTACTGTTCACCAATAAGTGTCAACTCCAGGGTTTTACCATAATATACACGACTGATCTCTTCATTCACTCTCTTGACATTTATTGCTTTTTTCTGCCAACGTTGAAAAAAGCATGTTTCAAGGCCTCTCAATAGGAAAAAAATGTATTAAGAATTTATCAATTTCATACTTTTCCACACTTTTTTGAAATGGCTAATACCACATTAAACATTAAGGAAGTTTAATGTAGACATCTGGCTTTAAAAACAAAAACTGATGGGAAGTGGATCTGGTTCAACGGCTAGACAGCATCCACCTACCACACGGGAGGTTCAAGGTTCAAACCCAGGGCCTCCTAACCCGTGTGATGAGCTGGCCCATGCGCAGTGTTGAAGCGCACAAGGAGTGCCCTGCCAAGCAGGGGTGTCCCCTGTGTAAGGGAGCCCCACACACAAGGAGTACACCCCATAAGGAGAGCTGCCCAGCACCAAAAAAGTACAGCCTGCCCAGGACTGACGCAGCAAGATGACACAACAAAAAGAGACATAGATTCCGGGTGCCACTGACAAGAATACAAACAGACACAGAAGAACACACAGTGAATTGACACAGCAGACAACTGGGCGGGGAAGGGGCGAGAAATAAATTTTTTTTAAATCTTAAAAAAAATAAAAACAAAAATTGAAATCTAATGTCACTGTCTTTTACCACTGGTCGTCTCAATATTTTCATGAAGCCAACCCAAATTCTTGGCAATGGTATTTTTAAAGTTTAACTCAGAGGTGGGCCATTTAGGAAACAATCAAAACTTATAGGGCAAGAAGTAAAAGAACAATAAAGACAGCAACATGATTGGAAGGTTGAAAAGAGGCACATTCTTAAAACTCTTAATAGGTATAGGAATTGAAATGATCAAGGACAGAGAAGCCAGGAAACATAAGAACAGGAAAAGTTATCATCTGGCAAGGTGATTGAGGACGAAATACATTAAATTATCACAGAAAGATTTTAAGTTAGCATATTAAAATCATCTTGATAGCAGATCTTTATCAAAGCAGAAATTAGCATTCAAAGGATGCAAATCTGCATTTTTTTAGCAACTTACGTATTATATGTGAAGCACTGTGATAGGTCCCTGATCCAATGGACTTATAACCTCAATGAGAAGGTACAGTGGACACAGGAGACAGGGATGTTATGAAGTCAAAGAATGATAAATGGAAAAAAAAAGTGATAAATGGTTAGTTGACAGAATCAAGTGAAAGAAAACCTTATGGCTGACTGAGATATTTTTACCTTAAGAACTTGGGAGAATGAAATTGCCATTAAACAAGGTAATAAACAAAAGCACATGTTGCTAGGAGGATTAAAAAAATCATTTTGGAATTTGGATGAGATTTTGAAGTGCTATTAGTATCTGGTAAACAGGTGATGCTCAGTCAATGCCAGACTGCCAACATAAAAATCATTAGAATAGAGGCAAAGGTTAAAGGCATGGGATTAGATGACGTCACTCAGAAGTAGAAAATAAAGCTAAAGAACATAGACTGAAAACAGGACTTGGGAAAAGTTCTTAATTTAAAGGACAGGTAGATATAAAAAGAAGACAGAGACAGCAGACTAAAAAAAAAAGTCAGAAAATCAACAGCTCTCTTACCCCATTCTCTATTCCAGAAACAAACTGGAAATAAAAAAAGCAAAAAATAATAACCTTCATCATCAATGAAACAAAGACAGAGTCACACCACAAAAATAGCCACAAACTATACCTGGCAAATTATGCGCTATCTGGAATCAAAATGAGAAGAAATGCTGAGAGCCAAACCACTGCCTTGTATCTAAGGTAGGATAACGATTTCCCTAAAATTGAAACAGTCCTAAGGCCCTACAGCAGTCTAATATGGTTATAAATTCAAAAAATAGATATTGGATTGTATTTGTCATCTGATCTGTACCTGGGCCTGACTGAGTTATGATTAGCACTTTAACTGGGCCACGTTATTTGGGCATTGAGTCCCCACCCCTTGGTAGTGGGGATTCACAGATAAAAAGCATGGCAAAGGACAGAGTTGCGGGTTTCTGATGTTGGAGTTTTGACGTTGCAGTTTGATGCTGAAGACTTAACCTGGAGCCCTAAGAAGTAAGCTCACAGAGGAAAGAAAAGCCAGACCCAGGAAGAAAGGAATCTTGAACCCAGAGAAAAGCAAGTCCCAGGAACGTAGGAATCCAGGAAGCCTGAACCCTTGCAGACATCAGCAGTCATCTTGCTCCAAATAGACTTTGGTGAAGGAAGTAACTTACGCTTTATGGCCTGGTATCTGTAAGCTCCTACCCCAAATAAATACCCTTTATAAAAACCAACCAATTTCTGGTATTTTGCATCAGGACCCCTTTGACTGACTAATATAGGCCCATTCAAGGTAACTCTAGTAAGAGTGATGATGTTTAGGCATCAACCTAAGTTTCTCCAGCAAGTCATGTGCACAACATAGAAAAACAGAGGAAAAATCAAGAAGACATTTTTATAGTAATGACCTGGTTTCCTATACAGAAACACCATCAGGTTGAAAAAGAGGAGAAAGAACAGTCACCAGACCACTAACTACACAGACTCCTATGACTCAGAGGGTCTCAAGGTCACAATGACCTTAAGAGCACTGCAAACTAAAATGAAAAATGTCACCAGGGCAGAGAAAATATACTGGGTGAGGGAGCATTTGAGAAAACAAACCCAAACGGAAGTGCGGACTTACCCCATTTATACCCTTTCTCAACCACTCAATACACACATCTGATCTCACTCACATTTTATCAGCAAATACCTGCCGGTAATAGAATTAGCCTCATTCAAAAATGAGTAAGAGCCAGAAAGGAATCAACAAAGACCTTATACAGAACTACTGAGGGCAGGGTGGGAGACATAAGCAAATGTCAGCTGAAAAAAAGAAATTGTTTTAGGAAACAGAGGAAGCACCAGTCAAAAAAAAAATTCTATGGTATTAAAGACTTTACAGGTAATATGAGCAAATTCACAGTACCAAGGTTCAAAGAAAAACATAAAGTACTAAGAAAATAGAAGAACTAAAGCAAAATTGGCAACTAAAGAAATATATATATATATCACATAGATGAAAGTCACAATCAAAACAACAAAAAACAGAACACTTGGTATTTCATTACTAAAACATAGGGAAATGGTGAACCAGCTTAAAAAATATACAAAATGAAATGGAAAATACATATAAACAAGAGATAAGATGATACATATAAAATATTAAAGCAACAAATAAATCCAGTTAAGGCATACTTGAAACTCCTACAAAAGAAAACAAAACAAGAACCAGAAGGGGAAAATTCCAGATATAATAGAAGAAAACTTTTTCTTGGTTAAAAAAAAAAAAGTAAATACTTAAAAAAGAAAAAACACTGGACTCAACCAATACAGATGTATTCTTACTGATATTACCGAAGTGAAGAGAGAGAAAAGCAGGAATATCAAGTTTTGCCTTAGACTTTTCTATAGCAGTAGTCATCATTATACAGAATGCCTCAGAGTTCTAAGAGAAGATATGAAACTGAAGCATACTTAGCCAAACTGTCTACAAAGCATCAAGCAAACTACAAGCACTATCAAGCATTCAATTCTTCAAGAAATACAGTACACATGAGCTCTTCTTATTGGGGGAGGGGGTAGATTATATATATATGGAGGGAGGGAGAAGCGGAGTGGGAGACAGAGAGGGAGAAATACAGTTGTGGAGATACAGAGATACTGTCCCCAAAACTATCTGATAACCAAATTCAGTCAGCTAAGAAGTGAATAAAAATAAAGAAGTACAGAATAGAGATATGGAGATGGGTGTTAGTAAAATTTATTTTTGTAGGATGGAGATAAAGGGTTATTTTTCTTTTGGATGAGTGAGACTTTATATAGGGAACCTATATTCACAGAGTATGATTAAAAATACAAGCCTGCTTTAATGCTACCTCCCATGATCAAGTACAAAGGAGTGGAGGATAAAAAGATACAAAATATTTTAATGAGGAAAAAACTGGGGAGACTTGTTCCTACCACCAACAGGTACCCTCAAGAAACTGAGCCCTTCTCTTTCTGGTCTTCTGGATACACTGCTGCAGTCAGTGGATCTTAGAAGCTGAATCAGCTGGCAGGTCCAGTAGTCCCAGAAGGACATGGAAGATGGCCACTGAACCTCTGCTTTTATGGCACCAACTGGATTTGGTACTGACTCCGAGAGTGACTGCCATTCCAGGGTTTTGCTGCTCAGGTACAAATAATCCATCAATGTTTTTAAAACACATCAGCTAAAAGAAAATAACACCATATTTCAAGAACTACACTCAACCAAAATACAAACTGCTATTTTACAACCTAGTTGAATAAGGTTACCTGATTTTACTTTATAGGCTTCAATGTTTCAGTCAATTGACCACAGAAAATATAATAATTCTTCTAAAACAAAATGGCACTTGTTTGGGGGCATCGGTCTCCCAAAATGGAATTTTCTCAGAAACCAATTCCCAAGACAATTTTAATGATAAAACAGCAGGCAGTAAGCACTGTGTAGAAGTGAGCCAAGGGGATGCTGATGCAAAATACCAGAAATCTGTTGGCTTTTATAAAGGGTGTTTATTTGGTGTAGCTTACAGTTACCAGGCCACAAAGCGTAAGTTAATTCCCTCACCAAAGTCTGTTGCCACCAAGTATTGGAGCAAGATGTCTGCCAACGTTCAGCCTTCCTCTTCCTCTTAAGGCTCCATGGTCCCAGCTTCTTCCAATATCAGCTATAGGCTGGGATATGTCTCATCTCTCTTCCAGGCTTGATTCTCTCCAGGCTCAGCTGCTCTGCTCTCTCCCATGAGTTTACTTCCTGAGCTCCAGCTCAAAACTCCAACCTCCCTTCTTGCGGTGCAGTTTCTCTGTGGTAGGTGGGGATTCAACATCCTACTGATGTGACCCAATCAATGCCCTAATCATTATTCAGTCAAGCAAAAGGGAAACCTCTGAATCCAATATAATCTAATATGCCCAGAGAAGCTGATGAATTCAAACATAATCCAGTTATCTATTTTTGAAATTCATAAACAATTTCAAACTGCTACAGACTGAATACTTTTATTCTTTTTAATGAAGAGTTGTTGTTGTTGTTTTATTTCTCTCCCCTTCCCGTCCCCCGCCCCAGTTGTCTGTTCTCTCTGTGTCCATCTGCTGTGTGTTCTTCGTTCGCTTCTGTTGTTGTCAGCGGCACAGGAATCTGTGTTTCTTTTTGTTGCGTCATCTTGCTGTGTCAGCTATCCGTGTGTGTGGCGCCATTCCTGGGCAGGCTGAACTTTCTTTCACGCTGGGCGGCTCTCTTTATGGGGCACACTCCTTGCACGTGGGGGTCCCCTATGCAGGGACACCTCTGCATGGCACGGCACTCCTTGCGCGCATCAGCACTGCACATGGGCCAGCTCCACACGGGTCAAGGAGGCCCGGGGTTTGAACCGCAGGCTCCCATGTGGTGGACAGACGCCCTAACCACTGGGTCAAGTCCGCTTCCCTGAATACTTTTAAATATAAAACTAAGACTAAGTAACTGCAAATTAGTTACAAAATAGAATGTAAATGTTACAAAACATGGCAAAGTACAAACTAGAATATGAAAATTAGGATGCAGGAGAAAGGAAGTAAATTAAATTTTCATTTTTCATAGCAGAGAATACACTGATGTTGTCTAACATTAACACATATTTTTAAAATATAATGATCCTGATCTCTTAGTATTTTCACAATTTTTCTTTAAACTTTAGTGGAATCACTAAAGTTAAAGTTATTATAAAAGAACCTATTTAATCACTGCAGTTCCTTTGGTTTTACTTTAATTTCTTTTACCTCTAATAAAAACAAGTAATATTACTTTTATTTAAACAAAAAGAGTACACATGATGATCCAGTCCTCATAATTTTTCTTTTATCACTCCACCCATAAATATACATGTATATACATGTATATGAGGGGTGTTATATAGGAGTACATATGTGTTGAAAGGAGAGAAAGAGGAAAAAAATGCCTCAAGTGTTGCTCCAAATTATACTAATGGTTATTCATATTTGTAGAACTATTTTTTTAACGTCATCCTTTTCTTTTTGCTTAAAATTTTTATAGTGAGCACATAATCAAATAATACAAAGCTGTATTTTAAGAGCTTGACTGGGCAACATCATAGAAATCATGAAACTGACTCAGAATGGCAAAAACCATAAGCCCTCATATATTTCTGTATTAATTCATTCATTCACACACATATTCAATCAGTAATTCTCTAGTGCTCGCTTTGTAAAAGAAAAAATAAACATTATACTGTCTTAAATATCTTAAGTGTCATGTAAAAAATATAATATTCTAATAAAACATTATTAATAAAAGGCATTTATCACATGAAATTTAAAACATGAAAGACGTTAAACACAGCTCAAAAACCCCTAACAAAAGGTTATTTAACATTTAATTAATACTTAATAGAATTTTTTTTTTTTTTGCAAAAAAGGAGACATGGGATTTTTTAGAAAGAAAAAAACAAAACAAAACAGGTCATCATACGCCAACCTCAAATTACACAAAAAGCAAAATCTAACTTAATATAATGGAATCTCAACATAGTGGCATGAAGTTTAAGCCCTTCTATTTAGAAAAGGAACCATACTTCCCATGCTAGGAGAACTATTCTTGTTTTCCTAATTTCTTGTGTTCCAGTATCTTCCACCTCAGAATACTCCTGTGAAGTTACCTCCCTCTGTACAGCCTATCACCAGCCTAATGGGCTTTTTGGCATAAAAGGAAAATTCTAATGCCTTTGTAGCATATTTTCCCTTATGAACACATTTAATCAAATGCCACAACTCTAATTTATTTCAAAATTGCATTTGTTTTTAAAGAAACAATCTAATAATTTAACTGAATGAGCAAAGTGATGGAAATCACTTGATTATAGTAAACTACTTACCAGAAATAGTCTAAATTTCAGGAAGAGAGGGAAAAGATTTAAACAAAAATGGTCACTAGCAGACCCTAAAAGGAGAGACACATTCAAAAATATGTACATTATTACACATTCTTGGTTTGCATCTGTTTTTGCTCTAAAACGGGGGTAAGCCCAGATAACACCTCTTTGAAAAGGTTTAACATAACTTCCCCCAGTGCTTTTGTGAAACCAATGTATACTTTGTGTCTTTATATATAGTGTCCACATATACCTTGCAAAGAAGTGGTAAGCATTCTCAAAAACCATGCAAACTGAAGGTCTAACAAAAGGAAATGCTAAACCTAAACTATTTATGCAATGTTGAAACCTCTTACAGAGATGATTCAAAAGTACTTTAAAACCATTCTTTGAAATTTGAAGTAGTACATTTAGCACCAAAACACAGATTTTAGAAATATGAATGAGGAACTTTATGTAAGTTATAAACTGTATATTTTGGAAAAGTGTTTTGCTGGAAGGGAAATAATGTGATTATGAACCGCCTTTTTATTTTTTGCTCCATGATTCTTCATGTCAACTTAGAAGAACTTGGAGGAAAAAAACCTGAAACTGACCCATTGAAGTATCTTTGATACAAGCATGTGAAGTGTGGAAAGAGGAAAGAAAGGAAGATCATTAACAAGATGGAAAGTGAGGCTGTAGGTAGAAGCAATATTGAAACATGTGGGCTAATAACATGGTACTGTTCTCCCACAGAATGGAAATGGGAACAATGACACAAGACACAAATTAGTGACATAAAGGTCACAAATATGAACCACAAGCCATGGTTAGAAAATATGAGATTACTTACTGAGTCGGGCACTGCCATCCAGCTTGAGCACAAAATTCAAAACTATTGCACAGACAATGGAAACGGGCAGCTGGACTGCTCCTCATAAGAAAGTTGGGTGTACTACCTGCAATTGCAGGTGCTGTTTTTAAGGGTTTGGGCCATGGATTGAGAGAGTGAAGTATAAATGAAAGAACACGGTCATTGCAGTCATGTGGACTTGGGCTCACAACCCAGATCTTCTACCTGTAAGACTGTTTCACCTCTCTCTCTGCTTTCCCATCAGGAAAATGTGTATAATTACAATTGATTTGGTGAATGTAAAGCACCTGTTCACTAACTGGCAGGTACACAGAAAGTGTTCAAAACTGCCTATTCTTGTAAACTTTAAATGGACTGTACAAGGCATGGGACTGTATAACACAGTGAATCCTGTGGTGGAAGATGGACTGAGGTTAACAGAACAAATATGGGAACGTTCTCTCATGAATTATCAAATATATAATACTAATACAGTTAATAATGAAGTTGGTTGGGGAAAAATACACTAAATGTAAAATATGGGCTAAAATTAGTAATAATATTTTAACAACGCTTCCATAGTTTGTAACAAATGTTTCACAAGAATGCAAGGTATTGGTGGTGGGATGATGTATACAGAAACCCTGTATGATGGTGAACCCCACCTTGGTTTCTGAGAACACCAGAATCTTGATTGAGACAGTCCTATCTTCCACAAGCCAACGTTAAAATAGTTTTAGTTGCTGAGTCCATAAGTAAAAGAGCCCAGTTTGTTTTGAAGTGAAAAATGAAGCCTGAAAAACTCTAATGGAGTTAAGAATAGACAAATAATTATGATTACAGAAAATACTACATAAATGGTTTTTCTTACTTTTCCAGTTTATTAAGAATAGCCAAAAGTTAATACCTGAAATTACTTAAAACTCACTCAACTGACATTACCTTTGTTTACAGTTATTTCAGAACTAGGTTCAGGGAAGCAGATGTGGCTCAAGTGATTAAGCTCCCGCCTACGATATTAGAAGGCCGTGGTTCAGTTCCCAGTGCCTCCTAAAGAAGACAGTGAGCTGGAGCAACAGGCAGGTGTGGCAAACTGATGCAACAAGAGACACAAGAAGAAAAACATAATGAGACACACAACAAAGCAGGGAGCAAAGGTTCCCGATACTGCCTAAAGAGGATGAGCAAGACAAGCTGATGCAACAAGATGATGCAACGAGACACAAGGAGAAAAACAAAATGAGAGACACAACAAGGCAGGGAATGGAGGCGGTTCAAGCAATTAGGTGCCTCCCTCCCATCTTAGAGATCCCAGCTTCAGCTCCCAGTGCCTTCTAAAGAAACAAGGAAGATGAACAGGCACAGTAAGTACAAACAATGAGTGGATGGGGAGAAACAAGTAAATAAAATAAATCTTAAAAAAAAAAAACTAGGTTCACCCTTGTGTACACTTGCTATTGTGATGATAACTATTCTACCCTTCACTGTTTCAAATGAATCCAAAAAAAAACTGCTCCTTTGTTCTGGCAGGCAGAATTGAGATAATCCATCTCCTGTCCTCTGCCATGATGGTCTCATGACCATCCTGGTATGGACTCCAATTCATCAACTCCAGGTAAGAACCCACCCCTGCAGGCTTTCCTTCAATGATATGCATGTTTGTTTTGTAAGTTCACAAATTTTACTATAATTATTGTTTATTTATGTTCATGTATAAATTATGTACTTCAACAGAATTGTTTTAAATGGAAAAAAAGAGCAAATTCTTACATCTTTGTCCTTTCATTCTGTTTTTTAAGACAAAACAAAACAAAAAGCTTTAAGACATTAAAAAGTGTTCTTTCCCCTCCCAGGAAATGCTGCTAATTTAAGTTTTAACATAGTGGTTTCAGATACCAAGATTGATAGAGATGATCTTTATGGGTCCCTTCCCTCTTTATGGAATACAGCAATTGACCCAATGGGGAAGAAGTGTAGTACAGTGCAAAGATGGCTGGCCCTGGTGTCATTACATCTGGGTTCTAGTCATGGTTCCACCAGTCATGATGTGCTTTTTAGCAAATTATAGCTGCCCTGGATCTCAGTCTCATCATCTAGAAAATGAAAGTAGTGGACTATACTAAAATACCTTCCAGCTCTAAAATTGTATTCCATTGTCTAAGCATCGCTTAAAATTCAACTAGGCTAGGTATTACAAGATACAAAAGGAAGTAAGAATAAGGTTCACCTAAATAAAAGAAACTGGTACACTTTAAATGGACTGCACAAAAGGAATTAAGCATAAGGTCCACCTAAACAGAAGAAACTGGTACACTTTAGATGGACTGTACAAAAGGAATTAAGTATAAGGACCACCTAAATAGAAGATACAAAAGGAATACAAAAGGAATTAACATATAAAATGAATTAAGTATAAGGTCAACCTAAATAGAAAAAAACTGGTAAGTTGATTAGAGAGAAAAGAGACAGACATATAACAATTCATGAGAGCAATGCATAGACACAACATAAGCATCATGACAGAAACATGCATAATGATATAAGTACTACCTTGCCTAAAAATACTAAAAGAAAAGAGAGGAAGTTATGCAAATAGCCTGAACTAAGAAGTTAGGTAAGGGAAGAGATGTGGCTCAAGCGACTGAGCTCCTGCCCACCACATGGGAGGTCCCAGGTTCAGTTCCCAGTACCTCCTGGAGAAGACAAGCAAGAGAGTGAGCTGGCGACAGGCAGGCACAGTACGCTGTTGCAATAAGATATCACAGCAAGGAGACACAAAGAATAAAGACAATGAGAGACACAACGAAGCAGGGAGCTCAGGTGGCCCAAGCACAAGGGAGGTCCCAGGTTTGGTTCCTGGTACCTCCTGAAGAGAAGATGAGCAGACACAGCACACAGCGAAAGGACACAGAAAGCAGACAGCAAAAGCAAACAGTGGGGGATGGGGGGGAGGGGAGGAGGGGGGAGGGGAGGGAAGGGAAGGGAAGGGAAGGGAAGGGAAGGGAAGGGAAGGGAAGGGAAGGGAAGGGAAGGGAAGGGAAGGGAAGGGAAGGGAAGGGAAGGGAAGGGAAGGAAAGGGAAGGGAAGGGAAGGGAAGGGGAAATAAATAAATATATAAATAAAGGTAAGAGAAGAACTTAAGCTCTCACAGGCCTCCTACACCTCATTTCAAAACACAAAGGTGGGAAGTGGATGTGGTTCAAGTGATAAGGCCTCTGCCTACTATATGAGAGGGCCCAGGTTTGATCCCTGGGACCTCCTGGTGAAGAAGAGAAAGCATACCTGTGTGGCAAGCCAAGTGTCCATGTGGGTGCCCAGGCGGCAAACCGAGTGCCCACAAGGTGAGCCAAACACCCACACAAGTGCCCCTGTGGCGAGCCGAATGCCCAGATGGCAAACCGAGTGTCCACGTGAATGCCTGTGTGGCAAGCCAGTGCCCGCATGGTAAGCCAAGTGCCCACATGAGTGAGTGCCTATGTGATGAGTCAGTGCCTGCATGGCAAGCTGAGTACCCCCACAGCAAGCCATGTGCCCACACAGTGAGCCAGTGCCTGCACAAGTAAGTCACGCAGCAAGATGATGACGCAACAAAAGAGATGACAATGCAACAAAAAAGAGAGACAAAGGGAGAGTCAAGGTGAAGTGCAGCAGAGACCAGGAACTGAGGTGGCGCAATTGACAGGGTACCTCTCTCCACATCAGAGATCCCTAGGATTGAATCCCAGTGAATCCTAGAGGAGAACAATGAGAAAAGAAGACAAAAAGAGAAACAAATACAGAAGATCACACAGCAAATGGACACAGACAAAAACAGAAGAGCGGGGGAGGGGAGGGAAAGGGAAAAAAACACAAAGGGGTGGGGGCAAATGTAGCTCAGTGGTTGAGCACCTGCTTTCCACATAGAGGTCCTGGATTCAATCCCTGGTACCTCCTTAAAAAATAAAATAAATGACTCTGATACAGTCATTAACAATTTAAAACACACATACATACACAAAGGGGCTAAATAAGATCATCTCTTGAGGACCCATGGAAAGTCAATATTATAGGCTTTATACTAAGATGTTAACAGATTCATACAGATAATGACAATTTTTTTTAAAAAGCTGAAAAGAAGACATCATAGGGAAAAGAATTATATAGAGAAAAGAACTGAATGGGGAGGAATTTGAAATTCAAATTCCTTAGTATGACACCCAAAACCTTCTCAATTTTCCTTTCTAGCCTTATCGCACATCTTTCCATTAATAAATCTCATACTCTTGGCTTCAGGGGGCTCTTCACCATTCCCTCACTATGGTCCCAAGGAAATTAAAATAAGGGGAATGAGAATTCTCTCGTAGTTAAATTATTAAATAAAAAGCAACGTGGATCAAAACAGAGATATGAACACTCATACCCCACCCCACTCCACCCATTTCCCTACCCCTTAAGACTTCTCTATAGCTAGACAGGATGTCTCAAGATATCTAAAGGGAGAATGCATCAATCAGAAAACGGAAAAAAGGGAGTGCAAGAGCAGGTGGTGAACAAAGGAATCAGAGAAGTCATCCTAAGCAAATGTTGACAAAATCAAGCTAAGCCAAAGGAGAGAAGTCTTGGCTGAGGTGACTCAAATAATATGGTTTCCTTGGAAAGGCTATTCCTAGACTGGGTAAGATGGCCTCACACTAACTCAGCTGAGAGATACTTCTTTAAACAAATAACCCTCCTAATTCTTTTTCCATGATCAACATCCTGTCTGGCAACACGGTTTCCCATGTATCTTGCCAGAAGAGAGAGATGGTGCACTGGTCAGAAATGCTGGGTCAATCTGACAGCTATATTTCTCAATCATCAGCTGACCTCCATATTTAGAGCTTGGCTTCTCAAGAAGTCTGCCTACACGAAGAAAATGTATTAACCTGCCAAATCAACAATCCAATCTGCTTGATAGCTGTATTTCTCTTGGAAATTAATAAACTGGCAGATGGATGGATGGATGGATGGATGGATGGATGGATGGATGGATGGATGGATGGCAGGGAAGGAAGAAGGTAGGGAGGGAATGTATATGTCAGTTTCTAAGAGAATGGGTTAATGTGAGCTTAACCCTCAGAGAGGCCCACTCTTAGTGAGTCCAGCAAATCAGGTATCTGAAAACGTAAGGTCAAACAACAAATTTTGGACTGGGGTGACTCCACCATGGGAAGGCCAGATACTTGAGGCCTTTTGGCAGCAATACAACACTTTGCATAGTACAGTAATATATGCCTTTAATGTTTATACTACAATATATGACATACATATTTGTCATTTTATTCTTCTATTCACACTATATTTCCTCTTTCCAGAATACCCTCCTCCCACCCCTTCTCTATCTAAAGAACTCCTCCTCCTCCTTTAAGGTTAGCTCAGTTGTCAGTTCTTTTATCACATTTTCCCCAACCACTCATGTAAGAGTAATCACATTCTCCTGGATGCTGCCATAGCAACTGTGTGCAACTCCCTCTACCTGCATTCTGAAATTAGAGTGGTGAATCTAATCTGGCTATTCCCATTAACTGATCCCCTCCCCAGCAAGGCCTTATCATCAGTCTATCATAGTACTTTGTACAGTGTGAGTACTCACTAAATATTGGAATAAGGAGAAGGTAAGGAGTCAACTAGGATAAGTAAAGAGGCTAAAGTGAAGTAACATACAAGGAGAAAATAGCAGGATCTGAGATGGTGATAAAGTGGGACTTAAAGTCTCTATGACAAAGAACAAGGTCAAGAGCTAAGGGTTCACTATAGAGAATTATTGGAGAAAATGAAGGAAAGGAAGCTTATGAACAAATTATTGAGGGTCCTGAATGGTCAATAAAGGAGTGTACATGGAGTTAGGTAGGCAAAAGGAAACCAGATTAAGTTCTTAGAAAGAGGAGGAACATCCAAAATTGGGATAAATGGCAAAATGTGGTTGTAAAAAGAACCCTACTGTCACACATACAATAACTAGCAAGTTATTTAACTTCTCTAAGTCTCAATTCTTTATCTGTAAAATGGGGATAACAATATCTACCTTGCACAGTAGTCTTGAGGATTTATAAAATATCATCCAGGGGAGCAGATATAGCTCAAGTGATTGAGCACCTGCTTCCCATGTACAAGGTCCCAAGTTCAATCCCTGATACCCTAAAAAAAAAAACAAATGAACAAAACAAAACAACTCTCAACGGGGGGTAGACATAGCTCAGTGGTTGACCACCTGCTCCTCATGTATGAGGTCCTGTGTTCAGTCCCTGGTACCTCCTAAAGGGGGGGGGGGAGGAAGATATTCAGCAAAGCAACTGAGACATTGTACCAAAATCTAGTAACTGCTATTATAATAGGTTTTATATAAAATTAATCTGATAATGTAAATAAAATGGATTAAAGGAGAGAAGGACTGAAAGACCAAAGATCAGTTAATAAAAAATTTTAATAATCACTTGATTATTTGTTTTGGAACAGCTGTTGGCTTTTTTTTGTTGTTGTTGTTGTTTTTTAGGATTTATTTTTTATTTATTTCTCTCCCCTCCCCTCCCCACCGACCCAACTGTCTGCTCTCTGTGTTCATTCGCTGTGTGTTCTTTCTGTGACCACGTCTATCCTTATCGGTGGCACCGGGAATCTTGTTTCTTTTTGTTGCGTCATCTTGTTGTGTCAGCTCTCCGTGTGTGCGGCACCATTCTTGGGCAGGCTGCACTTTCTTTCGCGCTGAGTGGCTCTCCTTACGGGAAGCACTCCTTGTGCATGGAGTTCCCCTACACGGGGGGCACCCCTGCATGGCAGGACACTCCTTGCGCGCATCAGCAGTGCACATGGGACAGCTACACATGGGTCAAGGAGGCCCGGGTTTGAACTGCGGACCTCCCATGTGGTAGGTACATGCCCTATTCATTGGGCCAAGTCCACTTCCCCAGCTGTTGGCTTTGGAACAGCTTTCTCTTAACTAACAATGGTACCTTAGACAAGTCACTTCTTTCCTCAGTACATATTTCCTGACCTGGAAATTGGGATAATAAGCTCTAACCTCCCTATTTCACAAAAATTATTATGTTGATTGTTTTAACCAGCAAAACAAGCCAACAACAACAAAAACACAAGAAAGGGTTTCACAAACTATAAAGTAACTGGGGAAGGAAGGAATGAAATAAAGAGGATGGGACAAATTTAAGAAATATTTTCTAGGAAAAATCAAAGACATTAGAGACAATGGGAGGAAAGAGACATAGCATAAGGGACAACAAATTAAAAATATCAAAAGTATAAGAGAAAGCTTCTTTAACAAAAACTCAGAAATTCAGTAGAGGAAAGAGCCTGAAGGAGGAGATTTGAGAAGTGTCTGTTCTGAGGTGAATGGACATCTATGTAAACACAGCTGAAAGTGCAGATTAGAGTTTGCTTGACAGGCAGACTTGAAATGGAGCTCTGAGAATCACCAGCAAAATATATCAGGGAAAGAGCTATGAAAAATGATTTGGGAAGCAGACTTGGCTCAACGGTTACAGCGTCCGCCTACCACATGGGAGGCCCATGGTTCAAACCCAGGGCCTCCTTGACCGTGTGAAGCTGGCCCACACGCAGTGCTGATGAGTGCAAGGAGTGCCCTGCCATGCAGGGGTGTGCCATACAGGCGTGTCCCCTGCATAGGGGAGCCCCACGCGCAAGGAGTGCACCCCATAAGGAGAGCCGCCCAGCATGAAAGAAAGTTCAGCCTGCCCA
The DNA here is from genome assembly GCF_030445035.2 of Dasypus novemcinctus. NCBI lineage: Eukaryota > Metazoa > Chordata > Mammalia > Cingulata > Dasypodidae > Dasypus > Dasypus novemcinctus. Next base: position 105,535,474 of record NC_080679.1, on the reverse strand, counting down.
GGAGTGGCGCTGCACACACAGAGAACTAATGCAGCAAGATGATGCAACAAAAAGAGACACAGATTCCAGGTGCCGCCGACAAGAACAGAAGTGGACACAGAAGAACACACAGCGAATGGACACAGAGAACAGACAACTGGGGTGGGGAGGGGGGGAAGGGAAAATAAATAAATCTTTTTTTAAAAAATGATGATTTACATAAAACACAAAATGCAAAGCAAATAGAATTGTAATCATTAAATTATAAAGGCAATATGTAAACACATAGCAAAGGACCAGGCTAAAACGCACTCCACAGAGAGAAAATAGGTAGTACAGGAAGAAGAATGAGTTTCAGAGAGTTCAAAGCAAGAATCCAAAGGAGAATGTTCATGCAAGAGCCAGGTTTATGTGGCATTAGTATGTCAAGAAGCCTGAGAACTAAGCAAAAAAAAACAACTTGTACTTGGCTAGAAGGTGGTCACCAGTAACCTAAAAGAGTCCAGTTTCACGACAGAGGTGGGACATAAGCCAGACTGCAAGGAGTTATCATAATTCTACGATCCTAACACAAAAAAGCAGTTGCCAATAAACTGAAGGTGAAATTCAGAAATAAGAGAAAAGCATATTTAATAATTGAAGAAGGACAAACATTATCTCAAGAAAGCTTCTCAGGATTTTTAACACTTACACAGGAGAAGTAGGACTTTGGTTTTTCAAAATCTCCCAAAAGACATATATAAGTAGTAAAACACACAGAAGTTACATTTTGCTTCAACTGAAGGTCAAAAGCAAATAAAAAAGAGGTGAGTTAGCCCTAATAGTGATCTCAACGTTTAAATACAATTACTTCAAATGCCCTAAATAAGACATCTGAATAACCATGTTATATTTATTCATTACTATAAGCAAGGCATAGTATCCTTTATGTGAATGAATTACATATTACTATTAATAAAAAGGTAGTTGATAACATTAATTATATTTAATAAGTTGATAACATTAATTACATTCCATTTCTTAATGCCCAATATATCTAGGTAAGACATACAAATGTCTTTTTGTTGTTCTGTTCACAGTACATGCTAACTGGTAAGTAAGTACTCACAAAGTTACTTTTTTTTTTACAAAGTTACTTTTAATTCCATTTAAAGGTTTAATACATTCCCAAAATATTATTTTAAAATAATAATTCTAAAAGCCATAATGGAGAAGCTAAGTAAAGCAGGAGGCTCCAACATCTAGCTTGAGGCAGGCCTGCAAAGGGGAAGGGAAGGAGAAGCACGGGTTTTGCTTGTACCTCAATCACCAAAACTTCTGCTCTAATTTGGCAATGAGGGTGATATTAAGTCAACTGTTAACCTTATTTTTTGCAGTAAAAATGCTACACCAAATTATTAAACACATAAATACACAATCCAAAAATGTCATTTGAGTCAATAGTTTTCTCTTTCTCACCCCAAAATCTATGTTCAAAAGTACTAATTACAACAAACTAGTTTTATAGAGTTGGCTTATTTTTACTTTCCAATGGAAAAGGTCCTAATGAAACACACCAAGAAAAATGACCAAGGAAAAAATACAATGGACCAGAAAAATTCAAATTTCCCTGATTCTGACGAAGGTCCAATACAAAAGAACTTTAAACCAAAAGTCAAGCACCCTGATTTTAGTCCAGTTTTACCCATGGAAAAAAACACTGAATTACTATACTATTCAGTTTTTTCATATAGTAAAGAAAAATCTTATCACCATACTGATTTCAAAAGTGTTGATGATAAAATGAAACAGCATATGTAAGAAATATAAATAAGTATATTTGTAAAGCAGTATAACTATACACATACACAGGGCTGCATAAATACAAGACAACAGTCCATTAATAATTATTTTATAGTATACACAGATTATTTTAATTAATTCATATGCTAGCTTTATGTTTATATGTTTAGTATAATTTCACATTATTTCAATTAATCTCTGAACTTTAATGGACATACATACTTAGTTGTAAATGTCAGTATAGTTAAATCTTGGTTATCAGTCAGTTAGGTCTTCTATCTCGTTCATTAGGTAGTCTACCCAAGAAAACTTCACTGCCATTAAATTCAAATTAGCTAAAATACATGTCTTAGCTAATCTTTTAAAGATCTAGTAGGAGGGAGAAGTTTAAATAAATGATAAATGTAAGACTATTATTATTCATTTATATTTCCTTTATCAGAGTTCACTTTCTCTAGGTAAAAATGAAAATATACAATATTTTCTCTTCATATATGTATCTAAAACTACCCCTCCTAATATACCACTCTAATTCTTATTTAACAATTTCTTTTCAGGTAAAAATGAAACTACATAACTGTACTTCTTTCTCCATAGGATATTCTAACCTTTAATACTGATTTTCACAGGGAGGGTGAAGGTAAAGATCTGGTCTACTGTTCTTCAAAAAAATAGTAACTCTATGGAAATAGTGGTTAGATAAAATCATATAAAACATGACAGTAGTCACAAACATTTGAAAAGCATTTGAAGTGTGACCTTATTTGTTTGCACTCTAGAAATAAACATATAATCCATGCTGGTTTCTTAATCATTGTAATCTAAATATTGAGCAGCTCTGCTTCTAATACTGTTTTACGCATACAGAAGGAACCAGACTAGTCATTTTGGGATTAATCAGTTTAAGAATTAGGCCTTTCTGAGGCCTGAGCATCTCTGATATCAGTCTTAAGGCTAAATAAAATCTAAAATAGAGAAATTTTGCCTCCCAGTAATCGTCCTACTTAAAAACTAAGAAATTATCTATTTTAAAAATCAAGAATATCCCAGAGTAGACAATAACATAAATGTTTACATTCAACCTAGGGCTCAAGGTAGTGAGCAGAACTGGGGCAAAGTATGAAAAACATCTTACACCTTTTTGCGGGCTTTAATGTCGATCTACTTTTGACAAATTAAAGTTTTCCAGAATAACTCTCCCACAGTTTCTTCCTCAATTTCTGCCAAATTACATCCCTCCCCCCTTTAAGAAATTGTACTGAGTAAGCCAAGCAATAACTGCAGGAAAGGAAGATGAAATAAATGACTCAAAACTGCCTTTGCCTCAATCTGAAGATCTAACTTAAAAATCTCTGACAATCAGTAAACATTAGCTGAAAGGGAGGGTTAACAAAATTACAATTGAAATTCCCATGTACCCTTCCCTCATTCCATTTCCCTCTCTCTTTCGCAGAGGTTTGGTAATGTGTGTCTATCATTCCTATCACTGACTATTTAAACGTCTACACAAGACTGCTTTTATAGACTTAAACTCTGTAAACCCACAGGCTATCTGATATTGTCCTCTGGGTAGCATCAAGTAAAGTGATCAGCATACTGTAATCATTTAAATGATACAAATAATTCTAAAGAAAATTTAATAAATAGCAAAACTAATTAAACAGACCCTTACATTATCACAATAGGGGGAAAGAAACAAATTTCTTCCCCATTTATGAAACTTATCTGTGTCTATTGTGTGAAGTTGATCCCAAAATTAACAATGATGAAAAGTTAGGTATTAGTTTAAAAGACTGACTGAATAAAATTTAAAATAAAAAACAAAATTCAGTTTTGGAAAAATACATCTTTCATCCAAGTAATTCCCTACAAATTCAACAATAATAATTTATTCTTATTTTTTGCTGCATCACATCAGAAGTTACTTTTCTATATTCCCTAGGCAGCAACAAATAACACTATGCATGAGGACTGATATAATTACATGCCAAAAAAGACAGACCAGCACCCTCACACTCCAAACTCCCCTCTGTGGCTCTTCATACCCCATATGTTGCTAATAAAAGTGTTTGAATCATACCTATGAGACAGTTTTACTGACATATATCAGGCTTCTTGGTTCTTCACAAAGCAAACCATATCACCAGAACTGTCACAAATGCAAATTTTAAGTCTGTAATAAAGAGAAATCCTACATTATATGTATGTATGCATGTGGCTATGACTATGTGTGTGTGTGTGTGTGTGTGTACACATAGGCACATAAACATATTCTGGAGCATGGAATCTGCATTAAAACCACAATTCCACTATTTGTTTCTTTAAACTTTAAAAAGTGCATGCTAGCTATCTAGACACATACAAGGTTCCCAAGTCTGACAACAGTATGAAATTCAAGGAACAATAAGTCTGGCATAAGGCTTTTATGTTGTTAACATGATCAACTCAAAGATCTGATTGGTAGAAAATGAAGACAACCAGAAATCTTAGTAATTTATAAAAAGATACGAAAAGGAAGGGAAAACAATGAAACACTGAGCAGCACTTAGAAACTTGCAAATCTACTGAACTGGTAGCTTAGTACCTAAGTACCTGACCTCCTGCTTCAGGAAGCTCAAACCCTTTCAGATGTGTTTTGTCCAGTTAGGCACATGTAAAATTTTCTTATAAAACATCAATCCTGAATTAAATGATTAATAAAATGCTATTTAAAAATTCTGTTAAGTACTTGTATTATAGGAAATGCTCAATAATATCAACTAATGCATTCTCAATTGTTTCTAGAAAGCTTCTCCCAAAGACCTCTCCCTGAAATGTTATTTCAACATGACCTCAATTAGTAAATCCTCTTGGAATAAAGTTTCTAACAAGTCAGACTAGGTACAAAAGGGGTGTGAAGAATTCCAGCCTCCCTCGAGTTGTGAGAGCAGCAAATAAGAGAAGACAGCGGTACTGGTTCAAGAAACCTTTCCAAAGGGCGGTCTGAGAGGGAATGATCATAATCCCAGGACCCAAAAGGCACAAGTATCACCATAAGGAAGGGAGGAGTATGTGGTCAAGTTGAGAAGGCTTGGAGACTACAATAAATAGTAAAAACATTTTTAAAAAAAAGTTTAGATTTATCTCCTTTACATTAATGACAGTCGTAAACAGTATTCTTGAAATTCCATCTAAAACTAGTTAAAGAGGGAAGCGGCCTTGGCTGAACGGATAGAGCATCCGCCTACCACATGGGAGGTCTACAGTTCAAACCCAGGACCTCCCTGACCCATGTAGAGCTGGCCCACATGCAGTGCTGATGAGTGCTATGCCATGCAGGGGTATCCCCCGCGTAGGGGAGCCCCAAGAGTAAGGAGTGCGCCCCATAAGGAGAGCTGCCCAGCGCGAAAGTCCAGCCTGCCCAGGAGTAGCACCGCACAGACAGAGAGCTAATGCAGCAAGATGACACAACAAAAAGAGACAAAGATTTCCAGGCTGCTGAGAAGAATAAAAGCGGACACAGAAGAATACACAGCAAATGGACAAAAAGAGCAGACAACTGACCGGGGCAGAGAAATAAAAATTTTTTTAAAAACTAGTTAAAGAGGTTGTTGATGTGGGAGGAGTGGAGTGAGAGGGGTGGGGGCTATATGGGGATCTCATCTTTTTTTAATGTAGCATTTAAAAAAATAAAGAAAAATAAATAAATTTCAATAAGAAAAAAAAACAGTTTTGTAGTAAATAACTTCATTTGTCTACACTGACATAGCCTAATACTTCCCACCAAAACCATGCCTATAATGACATACCTCAATATTTACCTTTCACATCTCTGTATTCTAACACTTCAAACACTTTGCACAACTTCCATAAAATACAGCTAAGCCATTATATCAATAATTGTAATGTGGAGATAAGCACTGGTTTACAATTTTGCTATAATAAAATAGTGTGAGAGGTAAAACTTTATGGAGACATGGCACACAAGGGAAGCGGATTTGGCCCAACAGATAGGGCCGTACGCCTACCACATGGGAGGTCCAAGGTTCAAACCCAGGGCCTTCTGACCCGTGTGGTGAGAAGGCCCATGTGCAGTGCTGATGCGCTCAAGGAGTGCTGTGCCATGCAGGGGTATCGGGAGCCCCACGTACAAGGAGTGCACCCGTAAGGAGAGCCGCCCAACATGAAGAAAGTGCAACCTGCGCAGGAATGGCACCACACACACAGAGAGCTGATGCAGCAAGATGATGCAACAAAAAAAAAAAAAAGAGAGATTCCGGGTGCTGCTGACAAGAATACAAGCAGACACAGAACACACAGCAAGTGGATATAGAAAGCATACAACAGGGTGGGGGAAGGGAAGAGAAATAAATAAAATAAATAAATCTTTTTAAAAAAAAAAGACATGGCACATTGAGAATATTTTATAACCATCTATACAGTACATTAAATTAAGAAAACTCTAGTTGTGAAATAAGGCAATCTAGAACTTGCTGTCTAATATAGTACTCACTAGCTAAATATAGCTACTGAACACGTTTACATGATATTTTAGACATATCAGGTTAAAATAAAATACATTATTAAAATGAATTTCACCTGCTTATTACTTTTGCAATGCGACTAATAGAAATTTTAATTTACATGTGACTCACATTATATTTCTGTTGGATAGCACTAGCTAAGGTAACATTTTAAACTGGCAATAACCTTCCAATTAGGTACTATACTTCACGAATAGTTTTATCCTCAACCCACCACCACCCCAGCTCTCCAATCACCATAAATGTGTTCAAATTATTAGAAATAATTTTCATTACAAAAGTATCTGCATGGGTCTGGGTTTTAAGACATCAGGTTCCACAAGAACATATACTTATTTTTCTGACTGGCAAAAATGAACAAATATGGTGGCCTAGGAGGAATGTTGTACCAAACTGTGAAGTTAAAAAAGACAGTGACAAAACTTCTGAAAATGAAAATTTATTCACTGTAAGCTAAATAAACAGAGATAAATAAAATTTAAGAATTTTACAATACTTAAAAACTTGAGCTTCTCACATGAAAAATATAATTTTTGCCTAAATAATGAACTTTTCTTGGCTCAATATATATGGATTGGCATTTCCACTTTCCCCTCTAGAAACTATCATCTCTTTTAAGAGAATAGGGGTGCCATTAATATATCTCTTCGTGTCTTCCTCTTTGATAGCTTTGGCAGATATAACAGATTAGTTGTCAACACCCATCCAACCCCACTGTAGCCTATCTTACAGTAACTTTGGCTAGAGCGCTAAAGGACACATTTGCTAGACTCCCTTGCAACTGGGGATCCATAAGTGCCCTAAGTTTCCCAAGCAGTAACTCTTCTAGATTGGAAAGAGGAGAGAACAAGGAGTGGCAGCAACCAAACAGAGTCACATCAGTCCATCCAGCAATGATCGTAGGTTGGGAAGGATGATTATTCTTCTGGGACCAGCAGCAAGAGCAGAGATTCTTCATTCAGCAGCTTCCAAATTTGAGGAGGGAAGTATGGCTCTGAGACCAGGGAGTGTGGCAGCTCCCATAGCAGGCTGGTTAAAGTTGTTCATTCCCTAGAAGCTCAGCCTTCAGTTTGTTCCTTCTGCTTCCCCAGATATCCTGTATGCTATTTAGTACACCTTGATAAAACCCATTTCTGCTTAAAACAGCTCTAATGATCCTGTTGCTTGCCACTAAGAACCCTTTCCAACATATAGGCTGAGAAAGAGAATACATGAAATAATTTTTCCAATACTTTATCAACACTAAAGCTTAAAAATATAGGCCTAGGAATTAGCTACTATTAGATAAACCTGGTTTTATTAATTTATTCCCTTTCCAGTAGCATGAAGCAAGTAAATCACTTAGCCTCTTGGTCTCCAAGCCTAAAAGGTAAGACAGATCTCAATTTATATTAGGGATAAGACAGACACTGAAATTCTGTAATGGGCAGAGTGGAGGGGAGAAGGGGACAAAGTAATATTTGTTGCAAAAATTACTATGTGGCTACTACAGACCAAGTGCTTTACATAGGTTCTCATCTAATTCCCAAAGTAACTCTTCAAGGTGGGCAGTATTATTCTTTTTTTACTGATCAAAAAAATGGAGAAAGAAAAGCTAAGCAACTTGCTCAAGGTACACAGCTACTGACGCTGGAGTAATGACAGATCAAGACTCCAAAGCCCTGGCTCTTCCTGTACCACATTTCTCTTACTGACTGCCACAGCCACAATGCTCAGCAGGCAAGGGCTAATTAAATTATCCACTGTGATGGAATCATCACAGAGCCAGGAAAGCAATTCCTGAAAAGTGCCACCTAGACCATTAATATAGTATGCCCTGTAGAGTCAAGTGTGATGTTCAAATACAGAAATAACTAGATGATGATGATCATAATGATAATAGCATCCAGCTACCATTTACCGAGTGCCTATTATGTTTAAAGTGCTTCATATACATTGTCATTTAATTCTCTGAACATCACTGTAAGAAATGCACAGTAGGTGTTACCCTCATTGTACAACAGAAGAGAATGAGATACAGTGAGATTAAGAATCCTGCTAAAGATGATACCACAAGTTCAGAGTCAGAATTTGCACCCAGGTCTTTCTCGTGCCCAATCGTGTAGGCAGGAACCAAAATTTATATTCCTTTTAATCTTCTATAGAGCCAAACGCGGGGCCTTGTGCAGGCAAACATTTAATAAATCACTGATTTTACTTTGCAGTTAGGGAGCCCCAAATGCACAAGAGGCTACATAATGTCAACAATCTAACTATTGCTGACAGAGAAAAAAGATAAGAAGGAATAAATTATAATGAAGAGTCCAATCCTGAAGGTCAGGTATGTTTGTGAGAAAGAGTGAAAGGCTCAGACTCCCACTTTCCTCCATCTTTCTAGCCTCACCATTCACTTCAACTCCCCCACCCCCTCACAGCAAGAAGAGCTACAGACAAGCACTATGACTTCTTCTATCAACTCCAGTATGCTGTTAGAACATATACGACTTGTCCTTAGAGAACTGTATGAGAGAGCTTCAAGCAAAGCAATGCTGACGAACAGCCCTTCACAAACCTGCATCAGATCACCTAGAAAGCTTATGAAAAGGGCTTTCTGGTAATGGGTGGTGGTGATAGTGGCACAACACTGTGACTTTAACGCCACTGAATTATATAATTGAAAGTGAATAATAGGGGAAATTTTAGGCTTTATGTGTTACAAGAATAAAAAAAATTTAAAAACCCATAGAACTGTACTACACACAAAGTTAATCCTAATGTAAACTATGTACTGTAGTTAATAGTATAAGGATAATAATATCATTTCATTAATTGTAACAAAGATACCACACTAATGTAAAATGTTAACAGGAAAAATTGTAGGAGGGACAGAGTATATGGGAAGTCAGTACTATCTTCATGATTGCTCTGTAAACCTAAAGCTGCTCTACTAATTAAAAAGTAATTATTTTTATAAAGAGTGTTCTAGAACCCACCCTAAGGAATTCTGATTTCAGTAGGTTTAAGGGCCTAAGAATCTGAAAATCTAACAAGCTTCTGGTGATGCTGACACTGGACCACACTAGTACACTTATAATTCTGAAACTTCTTTATGTCCACTAAGTTCAGCACCAAACAGTAAATAATGACTTTTGGGAAGATGATGTTTACCTCCTCTTTGGTACAGCATGGCTTTGTGATGGAGATGTAATTAATAAGCTTTAAAATAGCCAAGGAACTGGCAGGGTAGGGGCCAGGGAGGAGACGGCATAGCCTATCTCCAGATAATGGAATGGTCTTCAATGAATCAATTAGATTTTTACAATATCAATGACAAGTATAATTAATATACAGTTGTTAAAAATTGTTGGGCAAAGGGGAGTAAGATTTGAAGAAAAAATTATAATATATAACTAACATGTGGCAACTCAATACAAACATAAAATGTTGCCATAACCAGGTATAAAGCCTTATCTTTTAATATGAGGCCAGTTTTAGTAAAATAACTAACAAATATTTCCCAAATAAACATTATTACTATTAGCAGCATAAAACTTAAAGGCAGGGAAGCGGATGTGGCTCAATCAACTGGGCTCCTGTCTACCATATAGGAGGTCCAGGGTTTGATACCCAGAGCCCTCCTGGTAAAGGCAAGCTGGCCCATGTGTGAGCTGGCCCACGCAGAGTGCTGCCCCACACAAGGAGTGCTGCCCCGCTCAGGATTGCTGGCCCATGCAGACAGCTGACGCAGCAAGATGCCACAACAAAAAGAGACATAGAGGAGAGATAATAAGAGATGCTACAGAACAGGGAGCTGAGGTGGCTCAAGAGAATGATCGCCTCTCTCCTACTCCAGAAGGTCCCAGGATCAGTTCTTGGAGGTGCCTAATGAGAATACAAACAGACACAGAAGAACATACAGCGATGGACACAGAGCAGACAATGGTGGAAGGGGACAGAAATAAATTAATCTTTTTTTAAAAAAAACAACTTAAAGGCAAAGGGAATTCAGTATATTCCCAGATGATAATAATGAGCTGCAAAGGGTCAAGAAAACCCAAGACAGTACATACACAGTGATGGAGTCATTGTTCTCTTTTATTTATTAACAGAGAAAGAAACATATTTACTTATCATTATGACAGATCCATCCATATATAGAAATAGTAGCCTGTGGAGTTAACTCAAAATATACTCCAAAACCACAAGTACTAGACTAGATATAAATCCAATCTCATAAAGCAGAAACACCATATTTTAAAATCACAAACTAACAAAGTTAACAGCTTATTGAGTACAGCTTTCTATAAAACAAAAGGAAATATAAGTTTTTGGACTTTTTGTTTTAATTCAAGTGACATCAGGACATCTGAAGTCTAACAAGATGCCAAATGAAAAATAAACAGAGGGGAGCAGATGCAGTTCAATAGTTTAGCGTCTGCCTCCCACATGAGGTCTCAGGTTCAATCCATGGTAACGCCTAAAAAATATAAATAAATAAACCAATGACATAGAAATAGCAGGTATAAAGGAAAAGAAATTGATACATTTAAGTACATTAAAATTTAAAACTTCTGCACCAAAGGAGACTTCATAAACAAAGTAAAAATAGGCTTAAAACTGGAAGAAAATATTTCTCCAACACAAAACAAATAACTGAGTAAGAGCAAAATTAGGGGAGAGGTGGTGGGGGAGGTCCTACAAATCAAAAAGAAAAAAGCCCAAAAGAAAAAAACGCAAAAACACATACACATAACTTACAGAGGAGGAATCTTTTAAATGGCCTATAAATAAAAGTGATGCTCAACTTCAACAATGAGCAGAAAAATACAAATGAAAACAATCCTGTAACATTCATACGTATCAGACTATGTTTTTAAAACTCTAATGGTCACCTGGAGAAAGTGAGACAATTCTCATATACTTCCAGGGGGGGAATAAATTGGTATGACTCTTTTTTTGAGCAATCTGGCAATATCTACTAAAACTGGAAACTCCATGTCTATAACCTATTAATTCTACCCCCACTACATAGCATAAAACCTATAGAAACTCACAAGGTATAGCATCATGGTTTGTTATACAGGAAAAAAAGGAAAACAACCTAAATCCCCATCAAAAGAATAAAGGATAAATAGGGATATAACTATACAACTGAATATAATACTGCCCTTAAAAATCACTGAATTATATAGCAGTAGTCTCAACTTAAAATATTCATGAGAATTACCTAGATGGCTTGTTAAAACACAGATTGCTAGACCCACCTTCACAGGCTGCCTTCAGTAGGTCTGGGGTGAGGCCTGAGTCAGAGCTTCATGGGTGCAAAACTGTGCTCAGAAGAGCCTAGCGCTTGGTTTAGCGCTCACCTGTAAGCATCTTAAAATGATTAATATGGGGCCCTGTGATTTCACTTTGTACTGGGTTGCACAAGTTATGCAGCTGTGACAAAAATTATAGCTAGAGACATAGAAGGATAATTTGTAATGATAAAAAAGTCAATCAAGGGCCTGGCATAATGGTCTGTCCTTCTTCATTAGGCACTGCCCAAGTGGTCAGGGGGATTCTTGCTGCTCTATTAGAGAAGGCAGCAGGACTTCCAAGGATGGATATTAAATATTCTTTTGGTTATTGTGTGGGTCTCCACCCACCAAGACAATGCCCCATGGCCACTTAAACATATTCATATGCCATAGAGGCATTCCCCAGGTGCACCTGTCCCCACACATCTGCCCATCACTGACACCCTGCACCAGTCCCAGTTGTGACCTGTCACAGTTGTGAACCTTTGTGATCCAAAATCTCCTGTAGCAGTCTGGTATTATTTATGAATTCCAAAAATAGAAATTGGATTATATTTATAAAATGGTCTGTTTCTCTGGGCATAATAGATTGTATTAACTTCAGAGGTTTCACTTTTACTTGATTAAATAATAATTAAAGGTTTTGATTGGGCCATGTCAGTAGGACACTGAATCCCTGGCCCCTTAGACCAAGAGAAAATAACATGGTATGGCAGAGGAGTTGGTTAGTTTTTTGATGCTGGAGTCCTGGGAAATAAACACACAGTAGAAGAACAAAGGGGCATAGAGATGGTTCGTAGACATGACAAAGGCTCGAGGAAGAGAGAGAGAGCCTGACAGTCTACAGTTGACCTTGTGGAGAAAACAGAGCAGCCGAGCCCAAAGAGAAACAAGCCCCAGGAGAGAGACAAGACTTAACCCAGCCAACAGCTGATATTGGAAGAATCTGGGACCATGGAGCCTTAAGAGAAAGAGGAAGGCTGGACCCAAGCAAACTTCAGCAGCCAACTTGCTCCAACACGTGGCAACAAACTTTGGTGAGGGAAGTAATTTATGCTTTATAGCCTGGTAAACTGTAAGCTTCTACCCCAAATAAATGTCCCTTATAAAAACCAACAGATTTCTGGTATTTTTTGCATCAGCACTCCTTTGGCTGACTAATACACTTCCCCAAAAACAAAACCAAATAGTAAATATATAAAAATAAGAAAATAAAATAACAAATAAAACACAAAAATAAAAAATAATTTTTAAAATTAAATTAAAAATTTTTCATTGTGTCTTTCAACACCATAAGATTTGTTGTCTTTTATGTACAGTGACAATTTCTCCCATCTGTTCCCCCAGTGGTTTTTTTGTTTTTTTGTTTTTGCTTTGTTTTTGAAGAAACTTTAGGTTACAGAAAAGTCACCTAGAAAATATAGGGGAATCCTCCATACTCATCCCCCCCTGTTCTCCCCCTCTCCCTTACTAATATTTTACATGTGTATGGTACTATAGCAGTTTGGCATTACTTATGAATTCCAAAAATAGAAATTGGATTATGTTTGTAAACTGGTCTGTTCCTCTGGGCGTATTAGATTGTATTAACTTCAGAGATTCACTTTTACTTGATTAAATTATAATTAGGGCTTTGATTGGGCCACATCAGTAGGGTATTGAGTCCCTGCCCCCTTGGTGGGCAGGGACTCATGGAGAAAACAAAAAGGCAGAGGAGAGTTTTGATGCTGGAGCCCTGGGAAGTAAATATACAGGAGAAAAACACAGAAGAATAGAGATGTTTCCATAGACACAGAAGAGGCCCTGGGAAGAGAGAGAGCCTATGGTCTACAGCTGACCTTGTGCAGAGACCAGAGCAGCTGAACACAGGAAGAAAGAAGCTCCAGGGAGGAGACAAGCCTTATACCAGCCTACAGCTGAGACCAGAAGAAGCTGGGACCACAGAGCCCGGAAGAGGAAGCCTGAGCCCATGCAGAGACCCGCAGCCATCTTGCTCCAACATGTGGCAACATACTTTGATAAGGGAAGAAATTTACTGTTTGTGACCTTGTGACTGTAAGCTTCCATCGCAAATAAAAACACTTTATAAAAGCCAAAAGACTTCTGGTACTTTGCATCAGCACCCCTTTGGCTGACTAATAAAGGTACACTTGTTATAACTGATGTACAAATATTGAAGCACTGCTATGAACCATGTCAACTGTACACATTATGGTTTACATTTTGCACCATACACTTTTACAACAGGTTTCAACAAAATTTAAAATGGCCTGTATCTGTCACTGCAAGATCATGCAGAACAGTTCCAAATGTTCTAAAAATGTCCTATGTTCCATCTATTCTATTCTCCCCCCACCTTGGAATCTATGGTAACCATAAATTTTTATTTTTGAAGAGTAACATTCATAGTTACATGCAATAATATTGATGGCTTGACATATTGGTCTGTTTTCTTTCATTAGGCATTGCCTTTGTTCTCAGGAGTTTCTTGCCCCTCTAACTGAGAAACACAGCAGGACTCCCCAAGATGGGATTTTAATATTTTCTTGTTTATTATGTAGGTCTCCATCAACTGAGATAACACACTATGACAAGATGAACACTTTTAGAAGGAATAAATCTTTGTGACTTTGGGTTAGGCGAAGTCTTCTCATATAAGACACCAAAAAAAAAAAAAAGATAAAAGATAAATTGGACTTCCTCAAAATTAAACTTTTGTGCTTCAAAGGACACTAACAAGAAAGTAGAAAGACATCCCACCACTAAATGGGAGAGAATATTCACAAATCTTTTATCTGATGAAGGATTCATACCTAGAATATACAAAGAGCACTTACAATTGAACAATAAAAAGACAACCCAATTTAAAAATGGGCAAAATATCTATATGCACATTTCTCCAAAGATTTACAAATGGCCAATAAGCACATGAAAAAATGCTCAACATCATTAGTCTTCAAGGAACTGCAAATCAAAACCACAATGAGATCCCACCCACACCCATTTTATGGCTAAAATTGGACAGACAATAGTAAGTTGGATGTAGAGAAATTACAACCCTAATACACTACTAGTGGAATTGTAAAATGGCCCACCTGCTTTGGAAAAACAGTTTGGAATTTCCTCAAATTATTAAACATAAAGTTGACAAATGACCCAACAATTCTACCCATACCCAAGAGAAAGTAAGACATATGTTCATGCAAAAACTTGTTTAAAATGTTCATAGCAGCAAAAAAGTAGAAACAACCCAAAAATCCATCAATCCTGATGAACAGGATAAACAAAAAGTGGTATGCCCATACAATGGAATAATTTCAACAATAAAAGAAATGAAATATTGACACATACTACATGAAACTTGAAATCATTATCCTAAGTGAAAGAAGTGAGACACAAAAGACCGCATATTGTATATTATGTGTATGAAATGTCCACAGTGTAAAATCCACAGAGACAGAAAGTATAAACGCTCCCAAGGGATAGGAAGATGAGGGAATGGAGAGTGACTGCTAATGGGTACAGGGTTTCTTTTCGGGTAATGAAAATGTTCTAAAATCAGGTAGTGGTGATGGCTGCACAACTGTGAATATACTAAAAACCACTGAATGGAACACTTTAAGAGTCAACTTTATGGCTTTTGAATTATAGCTCAATAAAGTTGTTAATTAAAATAAAAAGCAGAAATGATGACATAAAATGAAGATACTGAGTATTTAACTGTCAAAGCTACTCCTGTTTCTGGTATGCATCTTCTCATCATTAAGGATAAAGTAAGTTTGAGATGGAATGTTAGAGTATAGCCCTATTAAAAATCTCAGAATAATTTATGTAATCCTTCTAAACCTTCCTCAAAGGGGTAAGAGACGAAGCAGAAAAGTAAAACGATTTCTCAAAACTAAAGAATATTTTTACCACTAAATATTAAATTTCAAAGCAATTCACTAGAAAATTAAATTTCACTATTTTTAAATTTTACCTTTTAGGATACTACAAACCATTCCTTTCCTTTTCTGATAGGTAGAATTCCTTTTCATCACAATTGTCCTTTCTATGAAAAGAATAATTTTAGGTATTGTACCATACACTGAAACGATCCAGAAAAGGAAATGTGTTATAGCTATGTGTAGGCTCTGTCTGTAGCTAATGCTCAGTAACACTTTTATATAGTCACATACCATTTGTACAAAATAAAGTAATCATTTCCCAAAAAAGAAATCAGACCATTTCATAGGCTACACTTTCCTAACATGTTCAATAACCATGGATCCCAGAGAAAAAGAAAATACTAACTACACATTTAAATGATACTTTTCTTAAAATTTGGGGGAAATACAGAGAAAATATCAGTATTTTAGAATTACATGTTTATATGTGGGTATATACCCGTAAACTGAAGTCCTCAAGAATAGGAACCAGGTCTTATTTACTACACTAATGACTCATATATTAGACCCTCTTAAAAGATCATCAACTCATCAGATGACTAGGGAAATCAGAACATTAAGTGAATGTCTACGATGTGTTCAGCCCTGTTCAGTACTTTATACAGATTTCATCATTTAATCTTCAAAACAACTCTGTAAGGCAAGTATCATCATTTTAGAAAGAGTATCTGAAGCTTGAGAAGAAATATGTTCAAGGTCACTCTGCTAATAAGTAATGAGGACAGAATGAAAAAGTGCCCCTCAAACTCATATATAAAAATGAGTTCTTTTTCTCCTCTGCTCCCGCCAAACTACCTCTCTTGTTTATTACAGCACTTACGTATTACTTCAGTGAATTACATCATAATAGGTTCCTAAGCCAGAATCAAGGAATTGGCCTTGATTCCCACAACTTCTTGGGCTCTCATATCCAATCAGCTCCTAAATTCAGTACATTTCTCTGCCTCAATCAATATCCTTGTATCACTTAGACCAAGCACTATACTTGGCCCTGGTACGTGTGTCAGGGACAACAAAGACCATCCTCAGGCAGACTGGAGAGAGGACTCACAGAACTCAGTAAAGAGTCATACTCACAACTAAGATCTATTAAAGCAAAAGGACACAAAACAAAATCAGCAAAGAGAAAAGGCACATGGGGTGAAGTTCATAGGAAACCAAGCACAAGCTTCCAAGCTTCCTCTCCCAGTGGGAACACACAGGACATATTTAATGCCACCAAAATGAGCTGTGACAACACATGTGAGGTACTGTCTACCAGGGAAGTTCATTAGAGACTCCGTGCCCAAGGTTTTTACTGGGGACTGATCATGTCGACCAAGTCTGCCTAGCATATAACAAAATTCCAGGCTCCCAAAAGGAAAAAAGGTATTCAGTATAAACCACATCGTTTAGACAAAAAGTAACAATTTAGACACAGTGAGCCACGCTTATCATTTAAGGCAAGTTTTATATCAATATAGAGAATCATTTATCAGCCAAGTTCCCAGACACCAGCCAAGCACCAACCTTGTAAGGAGACTTTTCTAATGATAATAGTCTCACTCTTCTGCACAGTAGGTGTTTAGTAAATGAAGGAATGGCTCCACTACATCAAGCTGCCTCCGTATTTCAGTTCAGCTGAAGCTCCAATTAAGTAAAAGGCATCAAATAAAATGGCAAGGGTAAAATTTCAAAGGAGAGATGTGTTCATATTCTTTCATTTATTTAATAATCATTAGGATTGTACTTTTGAGTTATTGTTTATTGGGTGCAGAGTTTCTGTTGGCGGTGTTAAAGTTTGGGTAATGGATGTTGGTGATAGTAACAATATTGTGAATATAATTAATATCACTGAATGGTATACCTGAAAATGATTAAAATAGGAAATGCTGAGTTGTACATATGTTACAACAATAAGAAGAAAGAAAGAATCTAGTTTTTCTTATAGAATTAAAAATAAATGAGGAGGATGAAGAGAAGGAGTAAGGAGGAGTAGGAGGGGGGAGGTGGGAGGGGAAGGAAGAACTTTTGTATTGAATGTGGAAGGCTTTCATGTGCCAGGCTAAGAACTAAGGATTTAAAATGTCAATTATTCTCTCATTGGTAACCAAGAAACCCTCACTCTCTCAACCTCATGGCCCAATTACCAATCCCTAATACCGAGCAAATTCACTGTGTAACATCTACATTCTGATCCCCAGACTACAGAACATTAATAAAGGGAAAAACGTGCTACTGGTGCCAATAAAAATGTATGCTTAGAGTGCTGACTAGAATAGGAACTGCTCCAAATCTTTTCCTATTTCTCAAACGTCCCAACACAACCTCTACCTACTAACACTTAGCAACAGACCCTGACCCTGACTTTTCCATCAGGAGCTTGCTAGATCATTTAACATGAGCCTCTTAGTTCCTTCTCTAAAATATAAGTAGACCCTCATTCCACATAATTTTCCTCTCAATCCTGATTCACAAGGAGTGTTCCTTTTTCTCTCAAAGTTTGGCATACACTTGTGCTGAAGCCTCCCACTGCCTTTAAGACTATGAGCCATTAATTAGGTCTTCTCGAAAATCTTCAGCCCCATTCTTATTAGCACCACCTTTGTAGCTACTGACAAATTCACTCCTGTACCTGAACCATTAAAACCCCTTGCCTTAATTCTTTGAGATACCATTTCAACTTTCACCACCGAATTTTTAAAAGGCACCTATACTCATTGTCTCCATTTCCTTTTCTTTCAAACACACTCTTCAATCCCTTAATATTTAGTTTCTAACTGTATACTCCACTAAAGTCAAGGAACTAAAGTTGTACTAGTGGAAATATCGAAGATGAGTAGTAAATGTTTGAAGATGTGTAGTAAATGTTTGGAAAATGTTGAGTAAATCATGAGAAAGAAGTTGAAATGACAGATTCATTTGACTGAACAGAGTAGGGAGTAAATGAGCTTACTAAGATGAGAGGGCAGAACTGCAAAGCAGATGTGGCTCAACTGATAGAGCATCTGCCTACCATATGAAGGGTCCAGGGTTTGATCCCCAGGGCCTCCTGACCCATGTGGTGAGCTGGCCCACATGCAGTGCTGCCGTGTACAAGGAGAGCCATGCCACACAGGGATGTCCCCACACAGGGCAGCCCCATGCACAAAAAGTGCACCCTGCAAAGAGAGCCACCCCGTGCGCAAAAAGCGCAGCCCACCCAGGGGTGGTGCCACATACACGCAGGAAGATGACACAACAGAGAGATGCAGTTTCCCGATCCTGCATGACAAGAATGCAAGCAGACATAGAAGAACATACAGCGAATGGACACAAAGAGCAGACAAAGCGGGGGAGGGGGGATAAATAAAATAAATCTTTAAAGAAAAAAAAGAGAAGGCAAAACCTTGAAGAATGCATGCTTTTAGAGGGTACTGGAAGTGAGAGGAAGACAGACCAAAGAACCAGGAGGGTACACGGTCATGCAAGTCAAAACAAGGAGTTTCAAAGGGATTATGAACACTGTTAATGCTGTGCATATGTTGATAGATGAATTAAAGCTTTTGGTGTTTGGTGACTACTGGAGACTCTTGACATATCTTCACCAAGGTTTCCCACTAGTATGATACAACTCACTCTCATCAACACTGATATTAACATATTTTCCCCAAACCTACTCCTCTTCCTGTTTTCCCTATCTCCATCAAATGTGCTATCGAGTTCTGCACCTTAAATCAGGTCAGTTCCACCCACAAACCACACTGCCAATCTGAACTCTTGCTCTTCCCCCAGTTTTTCCCAACTCAGTATATCATAATTCCCTTCTTGCAGGCGCTCAAATCAAAACGCTCAGTAATGGGGAAGTGGATATGGCTCAACGGATAGAGCTTCCACCTACCATACAGGAAGTCCAGGGTTCAATACCCAGCGCCTCATGGCCCATGTGGCAAGTTGGCCCACGTGGAGTGCTGCCATGTGCAAGGAGTGTATCCCCACACAGGGGTGCCCCCTGCTCAAGAAGTGCAACCCCACATAGGAGGGGCAGCTATTAGCAGCTATTAGGCCTCAGTACTGTACTGCACCAGGGTGTTGAAAGGAAAAAGGGACACTCAATTGAGAGTTTTGAAAAGAATTTACAGAGATGTAGGCAGCCTTGGCCAACAAGGGTTCTTGAAGCACTCAATGACTAGCAACAGTAGGAAACTGTTACCACCCCTAGTCCTGAAGGGCCAAGGGAAGGGACTCAGTCACTGGCAGTAAAACACTGGTGTATGTGTGGGGGTGGAGGGTATACAAATGGAAGGTAGAATAGGTTCTTAGCCTGCAGTAACTATTTTGCAGCCTTTCCCCTTTACTCTCCCAACTCTTCTTACCATACTGTTCCAGAGTCGCCCACCTATTTAGTTCTGCCCCTGTTCACAGACCTGTGCTCAACCATTTGACCTGAAGCTAGAACTATCTTAGCACATCATTTAGCTTCTCACAATCAGATCAAGAGCACTAAACCACTCAGGTCTGACTGGTAACCACCTCCTCCCCTCTAAACTAGCTGGCTGCAAGCCTGCTGCCTAGGCCAATGAGAACATCATCATTTTCTAGCAGCCAAGTTTGAAGTAATGCCTTCTTTATTATCTTTACTAATTGCCTTGAAAATTTGCCACCTTAAGCTGTTAAAACAAACCCTCCTTTTCACTTCTGTTACCCACCCCAAATTCAAGTTTATATTTCCAGTTGTCTGAATCACTAACATAGCCTCCCAATTGACCACCATGACTCTACACTATCAACCCTAATCCAACAGCCCACTGTTTCAGTAACATTCTAAAGTTTACCTGATTGTCTCATTCCCCCAATTAAGAGAAGCAGCGTATGTAGTCAAAAGAACATTTGATTTTAACTCTAGTTCTGACAATTACTTATCATGAGGTCTTGCACAAGCCACTGACACAAGTCAGTTTTTCTCTTATTTAAAATGGGGGTCATAATATCCACTAAATGCTTGTTATAAATAAATCAGAAGAAATGTTCAGGTCTGACACAAGAGGTGTTCTACAACCCTTCAAGGGCTGTCTACCACCTACCAAATAAGATCCACAACCCTTACAAAGCAGTCAAGACTAATTTTTTCCAATCTAATCGCCAATTGCTTCCTCTCTGCTCCTGGGAGGGACTTACTAGACTCTTCAGATACACACTGTACTTTCAAGACTCTGTCCCTTGTTCATGTTATCTGCACAGTCTGAAATATCTTTTTCCCAAATCCACCCCCAATTTTCTACTTGTTACTTAAGGTCCAGTTCATGTATCACATCCTTTATGAAATGCCTAACGTGAACTCATTTTTTTCTGAGTTTATTTGTATCTTTCTTACACTGCTTATTCAATTCAAGCTATTCACATACCAGTCTTTCTTCCTTATTAGCATATAAACTCTTGGAGGGCCAGGATTACGTGTTTTATTCATCACATTTCTTAGTATCCTATACTACAAACAGAAGCATTAAAGAAAAATAACAGTGACACTTAGAATTCTGAGACTAATCTCTAATACTATTAATAAAATTTATCTCAAAGAAGTTATGTAACCATCTCTCCAATCTATATGCTTGTAATGGATATCAAATAAAAATGTTCAATAAACTGGGACATGTCCAAAGGGAGATATGTCTTATTTAGATTATGTAATTGAATCACAGACAAAAAAAATGACTTTTATAAGTATGCTTTATAGGGAAAAATATTATTTTAATAGCAGTTAAACCCTATCAATTCAAAAGGATAAAACTTGTCATTTTATTTCATTTTTAAAGATAATTTGCAAGAATTATCAAATAACTCCATTTCAGTAACACTTAAACATAACAAATGATCACATACGTGATCAAAATGCAACACAAAGCTACATGCCAATGAAATTTCCAAGGCATTTTACAAAAATTAATCAGAATTGATGATTTTTACCAAAGTGTACATGTAATTCTTGAATAGTAAACAAGAGAAAAAATAAACAAGCAAATCATACATAAAAGGAGTGATCAAATAGTCACTACAGTATTCAAACACAAAGTGACAATCTGAATGAATAAAAAAGACTGTCTTATAACTTTTTTGTCTCACAACTATTCCAGAACATTAGAAAAGGGAATACATGGAGATGCATATAGTATACAGAGGCAAGCAAATACAAAATGAAAGAAAGTCTGCAAAGATTAGAGAATGGGAAGCACCTGCTTCCAATTTGTCTAGCATATACTGTAAATAATACCTGCTTCCTTGGTTGGAAAAGCTCTGACTACAAGGAAATTGCACGAGTGGTTGTGCCCATATATGCTTATGCTCTCGTGTGTTATGCTAAATGGCATTACATGGGACACAAAATTCAGGCAGGGCAAATTTTGGGAAGTAAAAAGATCATGTTAATGACCCATCCTTGGTAAGACTCTAGAGATAACAACAGATTTGAACAAAGCTTTCAACAGTCTCCCTGTGTTCATATAGCATGCATTTCAAACTGGACTAAGTGAGGGCCTTAATACTGTCTGGAGGAAAAGGCAATGTTTTTACTCTGGGTATGATATCATCTCTCTAGGTATTCACCCCTGACCTCTTAATATAATAATTAACCAAATTCTTTCATATTCTAAAATACATAATCAATGCAATATATATACAGGCACGCTGGCATTCTAAGCTGCAACAAAAGTATAAACATTTACTTGCCTACCAATGTACAATAATAAAAATCACTCGGACTGAGTTAACTGAGCATCTGTCTCTGAGTCTCTTTGGCTTTTTAACTTTCAAGAGTGTTTGAACAGTGTATCAAGAAATAATTTAATACCAAGTTCAACTTCCAGGGCTTTGTCTCTTAAAACAGACTATACAATAGTCCTATTTTGTACCATGGATCTCTTTCAGGGTATGATGAGAGCTAAGGGCCTTCTCCAGAAATATGTACATATCTGTAAAATTGTACATACCAATGAAGGGGTTTTATTTTAGTTTTCCTAATGTCTGATGAACTTTGGTTTCCCTTGCTGACTTTCTCCAGGGCTCTCTGGAAGTGTTTATAGTACCTAGATTTGTTTAGTAAATCCCCCAGTTCCACTACTTATCAGCAGACTAAAGTGTCCTTCCTGTACTTTCTTTTTATAATCCCATAATTCTCTTGCAAATTACACTTATGCATCATGCTGCAATACTTTAATTGAATTTATTATTTTCTTCCTCACTGGAATGTGAGCACCTTAAGGTCAGAAATTTGTCAGGTCCCTTCTATACAGCTCTAGCAACTAGTACAGCCTCTAGTGCAAAGGTATTCCTTAAATATCTGTCAAACAAGGCCCAGCGTTAATAACAGTTAATGCAGAGCAATGGATATATGTGGGGTAGGCGTGGGGAGAGTGTTTCATTCTACTAGTCTATCTTCGTGTGTGTGTGCGCGCATATATATGAAAGTTTTCAAATATTGGGGGGGGAATCTTTATGTTAAAGACTTGTGGTTATACATCAGTAACGAAATACATGAGAGTCTAAAAAGGAATTGGACTTGTTTGGTTTTGCCTCAGAGAACTGAACTAAGATCAATGACTAGAAACTAAAATTTTGATTTAATGTTAATAAAGAACCCTCCAATAATAATTAAGTTATGTCTGAAAGTGAACTTGGTTTGAAGGAAGAAAGGGAAGGTCTTGCAGGAGTTGGACAATCAGAGTGGTTTACTAGTTAGGGATCCAAGTACCAAATGGAAAAAATGAGCACTAAGGGATCTTCAAATCCTTTGAGTATCTGAACACAAAACTTATACACAGAAGTCAGTATAATGTTGATTGTTTATTTTAGATTCTTTTATATTAAAAAATCATCTACAAAGAAGCCAGTCCTTACTCCCAACCAATTTCCTCACCAGCCCATCTTGCAGGCATTCACTCTCCACACTCCAGCCTCCCTGGCCTTCTTGTAGTTCTTCAGTGTGCCCTGCTCTCCCTCCTGCCATAGGGCCTTTGCACGTATTCTTGCCAGCTGGAATGCTCTTCAGAGTAGCTGGAAAGCTCTTCAGGTCACAGCTACAGCACAGTTCCTTGGGGAAGTCTTTCCCACCTGACCAGATCAGGTTCTTTTGTTACATGCTCTCAGATACCTGCATTCCCTTTCTAAAGAACAGAGACCTCTTTATCTTTGCTCACCACTGTACCCCCTGTGCCTGACATAGAGCCTGGCATGTGGCAAATGCTAAATAAATATTTGCTGAATGGATAAGAATGAATACAACATTCCCTATCAACCCAGCATTTTCATAAATTATGATCTAAACTGAATACAAGTCAACTTGCCAAAATATAGCAAAGCTATTTCTTTATCACAAGTGATTAAACTACCTCCCTCAAGGCTAAGGACAATAAGAAAATATTTAGCTAGCTCCCAAGGCAATATTTTTATACTTGTTTTATTATGAAAATATAACCATTTTCAATAACGTCTAGCTTCACAATACACAAAAGAAATTTATTTCACAGAACTCTTTTAAGAGTCTGACAAGCCAAATGATTCTCAAGTCAAACTGTGGGTTATTAAGCTGAAGGAACGCAACATGAAGTTTAATGATGATGTGAAGTTTAATGAGGACGTTTAGGTAATGAAGAAGTAGTGAGAGCTTCAGGACAGATGGACAAACATCAGCTCCTATAAAATATTTCCAAATGTGTATTTGAAGAAAAATATGAAAATGCCCAGGATAGGAATATTTAGTGTTGCTAAGAAACACTGAAGATTGATGAGTAAATTGTCTCTCTTACAAACGGCAACTAAAATCATCTCCTTTATCAGTGTAGTTCCTCTTAATGATTATTCATTTTTAAAGTCTGTACAAAATATACTAAACAAAGAGGAAAACAAAAATTGTGTATAACACTCAGAAATCACTAATGTATCTGTCGTATACAGGAATACTAAAAGGTGGTATCTGGTTGATTCCCATCAAAAGTGATTTATTAGTACAAAATTACTAAGGTCTTCCTTTACTAGAAAATTTTGAGAAAAAAATTTCAATTACTGAATGTACAAAAAAATACTCTATGTATAACATAATTATCACTATGACTAATACACAAAGTATTTCAAATTCAAAAAAAGTTGAGGTTTCAGGACCATTTTGTTTTTTATTTTTACTTTGGAAATATTATGTATTCATAGCTTATTCAGAATTCTATACTACCTAATAATTTTTAACTAGAGCGAGGAGTCCAGCACTGTAGCATGTTGAAATTCCTTAGCCTCAACCCTGCTTCTTATTACCTTTGGTTTCATTTGGGCCCAAAACCAACTTTCACCCAGATGTGCACCTACACTCAGGTCACCCTCACTAATACTATTATCAATCCTGGGCTCAGTCCTTCCTCCACTTCAGAGACAAAGAACACCTAATGAAAAGGTGAACGGAAGCCTTCAGACTGAGTAATAAGTTATTTTTTAATGAAATACATAGAAGTTACCTTGGGGAGGTTTTAATGTGGATAAAACTTAACCTAGTGCCTGGCACATTAAAATATCAAAAACTTAGAACTGCTATAATTATTACTATGATTTGTGCTTTAGGTTTCATAAATTGATTTTCTCCTCTATCAATACTAAGGAAAAATGTATTAATTGATGTCTGACATTCTCAAATCTAGAAATTAGAAAATATAAGGCTCTAAAAAATCTTTAAGTTTTTATTATGAAAAATTTCAATATACACAACAGTAAAGAGGAGTTTAATGAACCACTATCACCCAACTTCAACAATTATCACCATTTTGTCAATTTTGTTTCATCCACAGGAAATCTATTCTTGAACAACGCAAAAGTAAATTGAGATACCCTTGTAAATGTCTGCCCAATATACTGACTGTGCAAAAATCATGGGTTCTTTTCATGAAACCAACTTTATTTTTGTCTCTTACTGGCTGTGGCAGTTTGATATTATTTGTGAATTCCAAAAAGAGAGATTATGCTTGTAAATTGGTCTATTCCTCTGGGCATGATAACCTTTGACGGTATTAGATTCAGCTGAGACATCTTTGATTAAAATCTGTTAAGATTAGGGCTTTGATTCAACCATGTCATTAAAGTGCAATTCAGGGTTGACACCCCACCCCCTTGGTGGGCTATATAAAATGGACAATCAATAAGACACAGACAAGATACACAGAAGAATAGAAAGAGTTCCAAAGACACAGCAGAGGATAGAGCTTTGATCCTGGAGCCCTGGGGAGAGATAAGCCCTTGGCCTGGTAGTTTACAGCTGACCCTGTGAAGAAACCAGAGCAGTTGAGCCCTATGCCAGACTACAGCTGAGATCGGAAGAAGCTGGGTGCACAGAGCCCTAAGAGAAACAAGGAGGGAAGCGGACTTGGCCCAGTGGATAGGGCGTCCATCTACATGGGAGGTTTGTGGTTCAAACCCCAGGCCTCCTTGACCCGTGTGGAGCTGGCCCATGCACAGTGCTGATGCGTGCAAGGAGTGCCATGCCATGCAGGGGTGTCCCCCGTGTAGGGGAGCCCCATGAACAAGGAGTGCACCCGTAGGGAGAGCTGCCCAGAGCGAAAGAAAGTGCAATCTGCCCAGGAATGGCGCCACACACACATGGAGAGCTGACACAAGATGACACAACAAAAAGAAACACAGATTCCCGTGCTGCTGACAACAACAGAAGTGGACAAGAACACACAGCAAATAGACACAGAGAACAGACAACTGGGGTTGGGGGGGGGGAGGGGAAGGGGAGAGAAATAAATTTAAAAATGTATCTTAAAAAAAAAAGAGGAACAAGGAGGAGAGACCAGGCAGACATCACCTGCCATCTTGCTTCAACATGTAGCAAATGACTTGGGGTGAGAAATCAACCTTGAATTGGACTCTTTACAGCCTTGTGACTGTTAAGGTTCTACCCCAAGCAAATACCCTTTATAAAAGCCAACAGATTTCTGGTACTTTGCATGAGCGCCCCTTTGGTTGACCAATATACTGACCTATTAAATCTATTCATTTGTAAACCAACCCTTGCCCCAGAGTGAAAACTCAAGTAATCCTTATGAATTTGCTGGTCCCTCGTAAGGAACAGGAAGTCACATGGTCACTCTAAATGGTAAGTCTCAGTTCAGTTAATTTAAAGTGACTAGTCCCCGATAGACAAATGGAGAATCTAATGTGGACTATATATTATATAACATTATTGTATCATTACTGTAAAGTCCTGGGTGTGATAACAATATTGTGACTCTGCAGAATACCCTAATTCTTAAGACATACAAGCTGAAGGATTTATAGGTAAAGTGTCATTTTCAAGTAGCCCCACCTCATCCCCCATGTCCTCCTTAAAATATATATACACAATATATACTTGTGGCCAAATATTAATAACTGGTAGAAGGTATAGAGTGTTCATTATATTGCCATTTCAGCATTCTGTAGGGTTAAATTTTTGAAAAACTTGACAAATAATCAAAACTGCAAAGTACGTTTAACACTAGATCTTATCTTCTCCACTCAGCTCAGGCCTGCCCTAAGCTGGCCACTATCAGGATGCCTCAGTTTGCCAGGGATGCTGAAACCACAGACTAATTAGCTTCAACACAGGAATTTGTTGTCTCACAGTTTTGGAAGGAAGTCCAAAATCAAGGAGTCAGCAAGATCATGCTTTCTTGGACATCTGTAGTGTTCTGGTGGTAGCATGCTGGCAATACGTAACACTATCTCTGCCTCCATCACATGGGCATCTCTCTCCCCATCTGTCTCCTGCTGTCTTGTACTACTGTTTCCAAACTTCCTCTGCTTATAAGGACTCCAATCATATTGGATTAAGGCTTATCTTGATTCATTTCGCCTCATCTTAACTAATAGGACCTTTGCAGAGCCCATTTTAAAATGAGTTCATATTCACAGGACCAGTGATTAGGGCTTGAACTATCTTTGTGGGGGACATGATTCAATCCATTCAAAGAGGGAAAACCAAGATCCTCCTCACCAAGTAGTTTCTCTTCTGCCATCTTTCTGAGTTTTCTAAGCCCACTAGTGTTAAAGGGGGTTAAGAGAGGAGAAGTCAGGAATTCAGGAAAATTTTTATTTGGACTACTACTGCAGCAAAACAGCAAAGGGCTATGTGGATACATCAGGCATTTAAAGCCAGTTCTTTCTCTCTTAGGCAGTTTTTGTGCATTCTTCCAAGGCTGAGATCTTCCAATTACAAGTCTCCCTCAGCCAACAGCTCTCTCCTAATGGCCTCTCAGTTCCTGTCCCTGGCAGTAAACCCCAAAACCCATTATTGCTGGGATCCTCTTACCTTAGCAGAAAACTTTCTTAAGCACTATCCCTTTTCAAATAACACCAGACTGACATTCACATCCTGAGATGAATACACCTTTACCTGTTCTCAGCAAGGAGTAAAATTACTTCTCAAACCCAGCCCTACTGCCCTAGAACACACCAGCTTTTCCAGGTGTGAATCGGCCCTGGTATCGTGTCCCCAGCTGAAGAAGCCAAGAATTCCAGTTGAAACCACTGTCACTAGGCCTCAGAAAAGATTCTGACACCCCTGACGTTTGTGGGTACAGGGGTAAAACACATAGCACTCCAATGACATTCCAGAAAATTTGACCTGACTAGATCTTCTTTCCCCCTTTTTATATCCTCTATGTGAGTGAAGAGATTCAGACGTCACAAAACCAGCCTTCCACAATTCTGCATATGGTCTAGCTCATCTTCTGGGTATAGCCACACCTACTGAATATTGGTGCCTCAAGTGAAAATTCCAGTTTGTCATCCTAGAAATTCTAATAATAATGTAGTGCCTATATACACATCTTGAAAACCTATTGTGAGGACAAAACACCTATACATGTAAAGTATACAGAGTGCCTTGGCAAAGAGTAAGCTCTCAATATTATTTGATTGTTACAATTTAGAGTTTTCTTTTTTAAAATTGCCTATAATTATCTAGCTGGCCAAATGATACAAAAAGTATATCAAATGATAGAAATGAATGAATGGGGGAAAATGGCAATATGCTCTTTTAAATAAGCCATTATTTTGTGATACAGCAATCCCATGCCTAGATACACAGCTGAAGAACTTAAATTTTAGACCATACTGAAACTGTATAAGGATGTTTATCACAGCTTTCTTTGAGGGGTAAGGAGGTGACCCAGGTGACCGCTACCTGGATAATTTAAATGTAAGTAAACTATATTTAGAAGTAATTAACTAGTGATGATTTATCTAAAACCAGTATCAAGTGAAATAAAAAGCTGAAGATTTGAATTTAAGATACATAAAATATTAAAAAACACTATATTTTTCAAAGATATGTACCAATTCAAGAGCATACAGCAAATACATTAGAATGTGTATAAGGGGAAGTTAGGGTAGAAATGGAAAATCAGAGTAGGAATTGGGATTCAAGGAAAGAAATAACACCATATAATAAGAAAAAAGGTCTTGTCCAAACCACTGGTGACAGTATGCCATCAACTAAGGAGGAAGATTAACAGAGCTTTAGGAGAGAAGCGGATTTGGCTCAAATGATAGAGCTTCCGCCTATGACACAGGAGGCCCAGAGTTCAAATCCAGGGCCTCCTAACCCGTTTGGTGAGCTGGCCCACATATAGCGCTGATGCGCACAAGGAGTGCCCTGCCACACAGGGGTGTCCCCCACGTAGGGGAGCCCCATGTGCAAGGAGTGCACCCCTCAAGGAGAGCCGTTCCACGTGAAAAAAGTGCAACTTGCCTAAGAGTGGCGCCCCATACACAGAGGCTAACGCAGCAAGATGGCGCAACAAAAAGAAACACAGATTCCCGGTGCTGCTGACAAGAATGGAAGTGGACAAAAAAAGAACACACAGTGAATGGACAGAGAGCGCAGACAACAGGGTCAGGTTGGAGTTGGGGGGGATAAATAAAAATAAATCTTAAAAAAAAAAAAACAGACCTCTAAGAACCGGGGCCTTAAGAATTTTTTAAGCACTGTATTTCCTTTCCCAAATACCTATGGATTTTTACTAGGAGGAACTTTTATTTATATACTATTTAATTGACTATCTGTTTACTAACATCCAACATACAGAAAAAGAGAAAAGAAGTTTTATTTAGTCAATTGTGAGGCCAATGTTTAATCTTTATATAACATAACAAAATACATACCTTTAATGACATTAAACTATGAATTTCCATGCTAGTAGTTATTTTCTAAACAGTAATTTATTCTCAGATAAGTCAATGTTAAAAACAAGTTTATAACATATCAAGTAACTTTCTTCAAATCTGTAAAAACCATCTAGTAGCACTCTGCACCTTTGGATGCCAAATTATCCATTCCAAAGCCCACTTTAAATTTTAGCCTCAAATTTCTAAACATTACTCTTGGAGCTTAAAAATAATACTTTCCAAAGATGCAAATACCATAACCTGAGATCACACAAGCAATTGGACCATCTATCTTATTAAACACAGAATTAGACACAAAAGGTAGCCATGAGAGGCTAATTTTAAAACCACATGGGAAGCAAATGTTAAACATTAAATGTCACGTTCCTTTAACTGGTGGTGAATCACAAACCAAACTTTTAAAGGCTGCTACTCCTCCTCCAGGATATGTGTCTTTTGTATCTTTTTAATGCCAGCATAGGCACCCAGCACATTGTGGGTCCTCAAGAAATATTTTTGAAGGTATAACCTCAACAAATAACAGTAGGTATAAATAAGTACAAGAGTGTATAAAATTAAGCAATGACAGCTTTCACTATCTGAATGGCTAGCTGAAAAGCAGCCTGAAAAGCACATTTGTTCCTCCATAATTTATACTAGATATATACCTCTGAGAACCTAAAAGGGCAACCAAAACACCCAAATGCTCCTTCTCTGTATCACCACATTATCTATGTGTTGCCACATTTGTATTAAGTCCTTGAGGGTTAACTTGTGTTCACCCCAAGCCACCACAAGTGCTGGCCCTCCACAAAAAAATACCTATTGACCAAACTAGGTTAAACTAGAGGACTCCCATAAAAGTTGAGAGAGATACAGACTATATCAGAAATGTGTGGAGCACCACCTCACATTGCCCACAGCAATGTATTGGGTAACCACGATATAGGTCAAATGAATGGGCCCTTTATTTCTACATGTTCCCTAAAACTATAGCCATGCAGAAGGATGTCACTTTAATTACACTTTTTCCCACAAAGAAAATCCAGACCTTGATGACTTCACTGGTGAATTCTAGCAAACATTTAAGAAAAAAAATAATTTTAACAGCTTAATTGAGATAAAATCCATATACTACACATTTCAACTGTTTAAAGGGTACAATTTAATGGTTTTTAGTATGTTTAAAATTGTGCAATATCACCACGTTTAAAAACACTTCATCAACCCTAAAAAGAAACTCTGAACTCATTAGCAGTCACTCCCCAGATACTTAGCCTTTGGCAGCTACCAATCTACTACTGTCTCTATGGATATGCCTATTCTGAATAAATGGAATCATACAATACGTGACCTTTTGTGACTGGCCTCTTTCACAGAGCATAATCTCTTCTTGGCTCAACCATATTGTAACACATATCCATACTTCTTTTTTATTGCCAAATAACATTTCACTATGTAGATGTACCACACTTTATCCATTTATCAGTTAATGGACATTTTGGTTGTTTACAATTTTGGGCTATTGTGAGTAATGTTGCTACAGTTTTTTGGTGGACATTTATTATTTTTATTGCCTATAAAATACCTCAAAGTGGAATTGTATCACATGATAACTCACTGTTTATTGCCTATCCACTATTTTACACTCCAACCAGCAAGGTTATCAAGGTTCTTCAGATACCTGTCAACACTTGCAATTATGTCTTGTTTGATTTTAGCCATGCTAGTGGGTATAAAGTGGTTTTAACTTGCATTTTACAACAGAATGATGTTGAGCATCATGCGCTTATTGGCCATGTGTATATCTTTATTGGAAAATGTCTATTTACTTTGCTTATTCTTTAATTGTGCCATCTTTTTATTGTTGAGCTATAGGAGTTCTTTATATATTGTCACTACAATCAGACATATGACTTACAAACATTTCTTCCCATTCAGTGGGTTGGCTTTTTCCTTTCTTATGGTGTCCTAGAAATGCAAAAGTTTTTAAATTTGAAGACATCTAATTAATCTATTTTTTTCCCTTCTGTCACTTATATTTTTGGTGTCTTTTATAAGAAGACTTTTCTTAATCCAAGGACATGATGATTTATTCCTATGTTTTCTTCTAAGAGTTTTATAGTTTCATTCTCTCATTTAGTCCTGTGATCACCTGGAGTTAATTTGTGCATGGGATGTAATAAAGGGGTCCAACTTCATACTTTTTTTTTTTAAGCTATCGGAGCCAGGGATTGAACACGGGACTTTCTATGTGGGAAGCCAGCACTCAACCACTAAGCTACATCAGCTCCCAAACTTCATACTCTTGCTAACAGAGACACAGCTGTACAATCTCCATTTGTTGCCACTGAATTATCTTGGCAAAAGATCTGAATACGTCACAAAAGAAGATACGCACATGGCTAATAAATAAATTTTCAACATCACTGGTAATCAGGGAAATGCAAATTAAAATCAAAATGAGATATCACTACATACCCTCTAGAATGTCTAAATTTAAAAGAATGATAATACCAAGTGATGGCCAGGATGTGGAGCAACTAGAACTTTCACACACTGATCGTAAATAGGGTACAATCACTTTAAAAACAGGTTGGCAGTTTCTTATAGAAGTTAAACATAATCTTATGAAATAACAGACAATTCTACTCCTGGATATCTAACCCAGAAAAATTAAAACATATGTCCACACAAAGACTGGTACATGAATATACATGGTAGCTTTATTCATTATAAGCAAAAACTGGAAACAATCCAAGTATCCATATACAGGCGAATAAGCAAACCAAGGCACACTCAAACACTAGAACACTACTGTGCCATGAAAGGGAACTACAGATACATAGAGTAGAATTATGAGTTGCAAAAACATCAGCTGAAAAGAACGCTAAAGTGTGATTCTATTTATATGAAACTGCAGAACAGGCAGAACTAATTTATAGTGAGAAAAATCAGATCAGCAGTTGTCTGGAAAAAAAGATGAGGAAGGAAAGAGTGACTGCAAAAAAGTGTAGGGAAATGTTTTGAGGTGATGGAAAAGTCCTACACCTTGACTGGAGCAGTAGTTACAGGGGTGCGTCTATTTGTCAAAACTTGTTGAACTATATACATAAAATAAGCACATTATATGCAAATTTTACCTCAATAAACTTGGTTTAAATTAAAAGGAAGCATAACATTCAGACACTTGGAAATAGCATCATTCCCCAAAGATGCTAATAAAGAACAAATCAAGTTTTCCTACAGGTTTCCCTATATAGTAAGTACCTGATTATCTTTTCTTGATTCATATTATGTTGTGTTTTGGGTTTTTTTAAGATTTATTTATTTATTTAATTCTCTCCCCTCCCTCCCCCCCCCCCCCCAGTTGTCTGCTCTCTCTGTCCATTTGCTGTGTGTTCTTCTGTGACTGCTTCTATCCTTATCAGCAGCACCAGGGCACTCCTTGCACGCATCAGCACTGCGCATGGGTCTGCTCCACAAGGGTCAAGGAGGCCCAGGGTTTGAAATGCAGACCTCCCATGTGGTAGGCAGACACCCTATCCACTGGGCCAAGTCTGCTTAGGAAATGCAGACATTATAAAAATTTAAGTAAAATAGTAAGTTAATGTGCAGAAAATGATAATGAAAAAGATAATGGGGTGGGGGGCTGTCATTTAAATAGAATAGTCAGGGAAGATCCTAGTAGGCATGTAACATTTCAACAAAAATGAAGAAAGGTTAGAGAACAAGCCAATCAGTTCTCTGGCAGAAGAGCATTCATTCCAGGCAGAGGCACTAGCAGTTGAGAAGGCTCCGAGGCCAGCTATTTAAGGAACAATAGGAGTGGATGGAGGGTAGTAAACAAGGACTAGTCAAAAGATGAAGTTGTAAAGGGGATATTATTACAGTCATATATGATACTACAAAAACTTTAGCTTCTAGAATGAATGAGATAGAAAACAATTGAAGTTTTAAACGTAAGAATGACAGGATTTGACGTGGTTGTTTTTTTTTAGTGAATTTTATTTCAACTTAAAAAAATAAAATAACAGACAAAAGGCAGCTTGATGAATTAGGGAAGCATTACTCCAAAAATTTCTATCCAGGCACATTTCTCTTATTTAATCCTGAAAACAAAATCAATTACTTCTCCAGAGTTCAGAAAGACCTATGAAATGAGCACAGATTAAATGACATGACCAAGGTATCTCTGTTAATGAAGAAAATTATGGGAAAAAAATGTTTAATCATATTCATATTTGACTTATGTTTTAACACGATTATTCTGGCTGCTGCAAAGAAGACTAGATTGAAGTGCTAGGCTGCAGGTGGAAGGAAATTAGGAGACTAGTAATAAGGAGGTATGATAAGTTGAATTATGTACTCCAATTTAGAATTGTTCTTAATCTTTAGCCACATTCCTGTGGGTGTGAACTCCTGAATAGGTCCTTTTGAAGATGTTATTTTTATTAAGGTATAGCTCAGCTGAATCACAATGGGCTTTTTTTTTTTTAAGATCTATTTTATTTATGTCTCTCCCCTTTCCCCCACCCCCCAGTGGTCTGTTCTCTGTGTCTATTTGCTGTGTGTTCTCCTTTGCACACTTCTGTTGTTGTCAGCGGCACGGGAATCTGTGTTTCTTTTTGTTGCGTCATCTTGTGTCAGCTCTCCGTGTGTGTGGCGCCATTCCTGGGCAGGCTGCACTTTCATGCTAGGCGACTCTCCTTATGGGGGGCACTCCTTGCGCGTGGGCCTCCCCTACGCAGGAACACCCCTGCATGGCAGGGCACTCCTTGCGTGCATCAGCACTGAGCATGGGCCAGCTCCACACGGGTCAAGGAGGCCCAGGGTTTGAACTGCGGACCTCCCATGTGGTAAGAAGATACCCTAACCACTGGGCCAAGTCCGCTTCCCACAGTGGGCTTTTTAATCCATATTACTTAAGATCTTTATAAGCAAAAGAAATTGGA
The DNA here is from genome assembly GCF_030445035.2 of Dasypus novemcinctus. NCBI lineage: Eukaryota > Metazoa > Chordata > Mammalia > Cingulata > Dasypodidae > Dasypus > Dasypus novemcinctus. The sequence continues at coordinate 105,500,870 of NC_080679.1, read as the reverse complement.
ACACAGTTATTCAGAGAATGACACTGGAAGGAGCCAGAAGCTGGAAGCCAGGAGAAACTGGAAGTACAGAAAGAGGAGAGATCACCACGTTAACAGGAGGTAGAGATGCAAGCAAAGGAACCCCACGATTGTGACAAGCCAGCACCAGAAAGCTACAGGCTTTGGAAAGAAAGCATAGTATTACCAAATCCTTGATTTGGGGTTTCTGGCCTCTAAAAACGTGAGACAGTAAATTCTTGTTGTTTAAGCCAACTCACTGTGTGGTGTTTGTCATAGCAGGCTAGCAAATTGAGGCAGGAAGGTATTAAAATAATCCAAGTAAGAGATGGTCACGGCTTGAATCAGGCAATAGTGAAGATCATAAGAGGTGGTTAAATTCCAGATGTATTTTGACAGTACAGCCAACATAAACTACTGACAGATGAGCTGTGAATTTGTGGGAAAGAGATGGGTCAAGTATGACTTCCGGATTTTTGGTTTGAATAACAAAGATGGACTTGGATGGAAAAGACTAAAGATGAAGCAAGTATGAATGAAAAGATGAGCTGAGTTCAGATTTAAATACCTTTAAATATCCATATAGCAATGTCAGAAAACATTTGGACATGTCTGGAGTACAGAGAAAGACTGATTATAAATTAAAGCTTTTTATTATATTTTTGCAAATAAATCACTGAGGAGTTGTGCATGTGTATGTGCAAAACTTTTAAGACCTAATCTATACTTCAATTTAACGCATTAGGGCCTCAGCACTGAGACTAATAGACTGTACGTTTCCTGATTTACGTAAATCCACACAAATCTGCTAGGCACTTCGCACCTTTATTTTTATTTTCACATCTGAAATTCTGCAATATGGATAGATAAGGTGTGTATTTAAGATAGTAACATGAACAGACACATTCCTGGAGCTATAGCTATTTAAAAGTGACACTAGCATCAAGACACTCACTCTTATTCTGGGAATAAGAATGTTTAAAAAACAATCACTTGTAATGAAACTAATTGCACTGCCAAATGCTTTTTGGGATCACATGTAAAAATCCTCTTCTTTATATTTTTACTGTTTTAAGTTATGGAGAGTAAAACACCAGTGATTAGATTTAGAAGTTTGGTTTTGACGCTTATAACCATACAGGTTCTAAAGTGACTAACATTTATATTTGCTAATGCATGCTACAATTTATAAAACGTAAACATTTTGTGCATTACTAAAGAAATTCACAAATGACATATAAAAATATCAGACTTCAACTGGAGTTAGGATAGGGGCAAGCATGCTTAAATGGTGGATGAAACCATTTTTTAAAAAGCAAAATCTTCCTATTCCTGTGTGAATGAGGAATTTTCCCCAGATGTTCACCAATTCCTTATTCCATGGCTTTGATTATTCTCTCAACTTTGAATGTCTTTCCTTTCCTCTGATACCCTTCTTTCATTTGAAGTCCAGCTCAAACTCAGTCACCTCCACAAAGCCTGCCTGAACCCAACATTCTCACAGCATTGGTGCTTTAACATCTAGAGCACCTACTATTCTGCCTTGGATTAAGTTTAGCCATTTACACTAAAGCAAATGCTCCCTGAGGGCAGAAAATGTCTCAGTCATTTTTACCTTCCCTGAAATGCCTAGCATGGAACTTTACATATACTATTGTAAGTACTCACTAAAGGTTTGTTCAGCTAACGTAAAATCTCATCAGATGGCTGAACTCAGCGAGAAATATGCTTTAATTTTCTTCCACCACTCTTTGAATTGGATATGAAATTTAAAGTGATGGCCCCAATACCCCGATCCCAGTCCTTCAAAGAGAAAGAACATAATAAGTTTTCTCAATATTCTTCAGAGCTCTTTCACTTTCTTCCCCTTCATTCTTCACTACCTTATACCTCCAAGTCACAAAAGGCAAAGCAAGAGGGCCAAATGTTCTATGTGCCTAGTTGCCACAGACATTTACTGGCTGACCGTGACGTGGGATGATTTATTTCCCCTATATAATTACTAGTAGCACCCTCTTTCACTCTCAAAGGAGCCCAATTTGGACAATACATGATAAGGCTTCATAGTAGACTGGTCATCATAAGTCAAAACAAGCAAAGAAGCCGGTATCTCCACTTGTATGGTTCCCTGGTATGGGGGATACATTCTCGAGCTGATCTCTTGCTACCCCACCCTTATATGGCAGGCAGCCCTCCCTGGCAGGGTCCATCAAAATAATCTCAAGCCCAGTTACCTTCCATGGTGTCCACTTGGCCCACAAAACTCATGCCTTCTTACCACACCAGATGATCAAATGCACACAGTTCTCACTGCTGCCATATTGCTCAGAATGCCACCTCAGCTGGCTCCAGTCGTTTTCCTCCCTACCAGGGGCCTATGTTCAGAAATGCCCCAAATCTCAAGAACTTTCTGGAAGGTGCTACTGCAGCATCAGGAAACAAGATTTTACAGCTCATTGAACATCCAGATGAGAAGCTGAATACAATCTACACTTCTGATAAACACATCCAAATCTTGGGCTGGGAACAAAAGGCCCTTTGGGGAGAGATAGGGAAATGTCACAGAACCAACTAGATTAGCAACTCTTCACCTGAATGACTCTTTTAATCCCTCTTTTCTAATTGGGAAGTGATGTCACAGGTGAACCATAGCTATTCTCTTTCACAAAGTCCACACGGTACCTAGCATCCCTCTTCAGAATGTGGGGTTACTTATTGCCCGCAGTTTGGTTTTTGAAGCTTAAGCTGAAATACTGAAACATACAAGTTCTAGTAATTATTCTATTACCTGAAGTGTGATTCCCCTAAATTACATTAACTGCCTACCATTAAAAGGGACCCTTAATTTAAAGCAATTCAAAGTGAAATAAAGATTACAAAAGGGGGATTACTGACTAAGCAAGACAAGGAAAAGTTAAAAAAAAAAAAAAAGGAATTCCTTATCTAGTCATATAAGCTTTACCTCAGTAGATTACAGTATTATAAATTTGAAACATCTCGTTTAGCTATAAAGGCATTAAATGAAAAGCCACTGCATAAAATGGATACTACCCATATTAAAATTCAGATTAGGGGAGTGCATGTGGCTCAAGCGGTTGAATACCTACCATGAGGTCCCAGGTTAAGTTCCTGGTGCCTCCCGAAAAAACAAAAACAAACAAGCAAAACAAATGAAAAAACCAGCTCAGGGAAGCCATGTGGTTGAGTGCCAGCTTCCCACAGATGAGGTCATATGAGGTCCTGGATTCAATCCCCAATCCCCAGTACCTAAAAAAAAAAAAAAGTATATGCGACCTACACAATGAAATTAAAATTAAAAATTCTGTACAACAAAATCAATAATTGCATACCCATTTAAGTTAATCTTAGATATACCTTAACTCATTAAGATTTCTTAAAAATAGCTATGTCGTAGGGAAACAGAAGTGGCTCAAGTGATAGGGCTTCCACCTACCATATGGGAGAACCCAGTTTGATCCCTGGGGCCTCCTAGTGAAAAAGAAGAGAACGCGTGCCTGCGTGGCGAGCCAGCATCCATATGGTGAGCCAGGGCCCACATGGAAAGCTGAGTGCCCACATGGTGAGCCAGTGCCCGCACAAGTGAGTCACGCAGCAAGATGATGACACAACAAAAAGAGAGACAAAGAGGAGAGTCAAGGTGAAGTGCAGCAGAAACCAGGAACTGAGGAGGCACAACTAACAGGGAACCTCTCTCCACTTTAGAGGTCCCCAGGACCAAATCCTGGTGAATCCTAGAGGAGAAAAATGAGAAGAGAAGACCAAAAGAGAAAAAGATACAGAAGATCACACAGCGAATGGATACAGACAGCAAAAACAGCAGGGCGGAGAGGGAGGGAACAGGAACGGAGGGGAAATAAATCTTTTTAAAAAATAGATATATCATAAAAGCAATAGTTATTTTTCAGGTATTTCTGAAAAACACTCCTCAAAGTTCTCTGGCTATAGAAGTAGTATTTAGAACAAACTAGTGTCTATTCTTAGTACAAAGTGCAGAAAGTGGCAGGTTTGAACTAAAATCACGTGGTGGGAATTTTTTCCATTTTTTCAAAATTAAACAGGGGAGCCGATGTGACTCAGTGGCTGAGCACCGGCTTCCAATACAAGGTCCTGAGTTTAATCCCTGGCCTCAGTACTACCACAAAAACAAACACACAAACAAATAAATAAGATCTCCTGTGACAGAACAATCCTACTTCTAGGTATTTAACCCAGAGAATTAAAACAAGTCTTCAAAATGACATACAAAATTTCTGTTTACAGCAGCTTTTCATTCATAATAGCCAAAACCTAGGAAAAAACACAAATGTCCATTAAAGGGAGAATGGATAAACAAATTATGGTAAATATTAATAGAATACTTCTCAGTAGCAAAAGAGAATGAATCACCAATACACACAACAATATGACTAAATCTCAAATGCACTGTTTTGGAAAAGAAGCTGCATACAAAGGAGTACACACTATGATTTCATATACATGAAGTTCAAGAAGAGTCTAACCTAATTTGTAGAAATAAAAATCAGGATAGTGGTTGTCTATGACAGGGGTTTTTTTTTTTAAAAAAAAAAAATTATTTCTCTCCCCTTCCCCACCGCCCCTCCCCCACCATTGTCTGCTCTCTGTGTCCATTTGCTGTGTGTTCCCCTGTGTTCACTTGTATTCTTGTCAACAGCACCAGGAATCTGTGTCTCTTTTTATTGCATCATCTTGCTCCATCAGCTCTCCACGTGTGGGTGCCTCTCCTAGGCAGGCTGCACGTTTTTTCGCATGGGGAGGCTCTCCTTACAGGGCACACTCCTTCTGTACATGGGGCTCCCCTATGCAGGCAACACCCCTGCATGGCACGACACTCCTTGCATGCATCAGTACTGCGCATGGGTCAGCTCATCACACGGGTCGGGAGGCCCTGGGTTTGAACCCTGGACTCCCATGTGGTAGGCAGATGCTCTATCAGTTAAGCCAAATCCACTTCCCATATGGCAGGGACTCTTAACCTTTTTTGTTCCATGACCCTTTTGCCAGTCATAAGAAAACCACAGAGCCCTTACCAAGTCCACACTATACTGTATATTAATTAATTAATATATCACACCTGCACCAACATGTCCTCACAAAAATAAGGTTTTTTTGAATTTTCAATTCAAGCTCACGGACCACTGGTTAAGAACCCCTGGTCTACAGGAAGGAGAGGGAAGGACTGATTGAAAGGGAGGCATAGAGGAACTTTTGGAGAATAATAAAAATGTTCTGTATCTTGAATGGGATTAGGTAATTATACGGGTGTATACCCATTTCAAAATCCATTAACTATAAACTTAAAAGTAGGTGCATTTTATTGTATATAAAGTATCCCAGCTAAAAAAGATTTTTAAAAAGTCATATGTGACATCTTATTTCTGAATGTCAAGGACAGCCTGTTAAGGTAAAGCATAAAGTCTTGCAGAAATGCTAAAAATTGGTGACAATATTAACAAATCTATAGCCTAAATCAGATTCTAAAACACAAATTCAAGTCAAAAGCATTTACCCACTGTAATAAAAGATACAAGGATAATTTTGCCCTATTAAAACTTCTAGGAGGGTTAACAGAATGAATGGGATAATCGATATGTCTTTTCTTGGGAATCATTACCTAGATCAGAGTGAAGAACAATGCCTCATGTTCGGCCACCATAAACCAATACAACTGTATTGTAAAGATGACTCTTTTCCTCTGATCTGGTATTTTCTCAGCATACTAGCAATATGTGACGAGATTACTACATTTCATAACACCTATTTCTAGATCAATTTTCCTGCTCTCCCCAGGTTTTCTCCTTTTTTGAGCAAAAACTATCTAGGAATATCATGTAACCACTTCCCTTTGGAACAGCCCTCCTTCTTTCCATTAGTGCAACTGATTCAATTGTTTGCCTATGATTTGTAACTTAATATTTTCCATTCTACCATTTTGCTTCAATGATATCAATATTCTTTTCCTGTCTTCATTACCACATCCCTTGCCAAGATGCCAAAGTACAAATGTTTAGTCTATTTATCACACTGCCACTTCTTTAGGGACCAATAATAAAACCAAAGATCCCTTACCATTTCACTCAAAAAACCTAACTGGATCATTTGACTCTTCAAAGCCCTACTGCAGTTGTCCTCTACATTTAGAAATGATGCTGCTAAAACACTATTCCTAACCGAATGTGTCCTTTCCCACATCACAGTTCTCACTTTTACTGGCTTCATGACACTATTATCCAATGTTATCATTCCACTACCCCAAATTGTTTAGTAGTCATCTTTAACTTTATCGCACTGCTTAAAGCACTTTTTCTAAACATTCTACTTGTGAGTTAATCCAATTCAGCTCATGGTACATAAACTGGTGGGGTGGTTCATTATCATCCATCCATCCTTCATGTATGGATTCTGTACTGTGGCATCAGTTATACCTGAAACTTTAAACACTACTACACTAACTAAAATAAATTAGTTATATATATAAAAATAAATAATATGTATTAGTTATAACCAATATAAGGACATTATTATATAGTTGGAAGTGTTCTAGAGTCCAGATACAATACAAAGGTATCATCTCACTACTCCCCAGAGAGGTTTCAACATCATTCTACAGCACCAGAGCGTGCAGTCATTCGTAAAAAAAAAACTTATCTTAAAATCTTCTCATAATGTGCGCTGGCATTTCAGATTACTTTTTCATTTCTTCATTTATCAGACAATCACTGGACAGAAAAGGCCTATGCACAAAACGAGCCACTAGCTTTAGGATTTTATATTTTCACTTCTTACTGTGAGGTTGGATATATCTTCATTTCCTCATTAGAAAACTGTATAAATAGCACCTGCTTTTAAAATTGTTGCAATAATTAGAATTGACTTATTATGGTGGCTTAAAGCTATGTATCCCAGAAAAACATTCTTAAACTTAATCCATTCCTGCAGATGTGAACCCACTGTAAGTAGGACGTTTTGATGATGTTGGGTTACTTCAGTTAAGATGTAGCCTAACCCAAATCTGGATGGGTCTTAAGTCTACTACTGGAGTCCTTTATAAGCAGAATGAAATTCAGACAGAGAGAAAACCAGCAAGCTGAAGATCAATGGAACCCAAAAGAGAAGGAAGAGGCTGCCTTGTGCACTGCCATGTGACAGAGGAGCCCAGGACCAAGGATCACTGATAGCCAGCCCCAGAATGCCAGTCTTGGCAAAGAAAGTATCACCTTGATGGTACACTGATTTGGACATTTTCCTAGTTTCAAATTCATGAGCTAATAAATTCCCATTGTTTAAGCCACCCCATTGCATGGTATTTGATTAAGCAACCAAGGAAACTAAAACACTTATGCAAAGTGTCTTATTCAATTCAATACCTTATAAATAGGAGGCTGACAAAAAACAGTACATACAAACCACTCTAATTCCACTAATATTCTTACTCTTGTACCCTTATCGATCAATAAATACTGAGTGCTCATCTATGATGTTATCATCACATTTACAATCTCATCCTAACTTTTACCATTCCATTAATTTCCCAATGCCTAGAATAGCTTTCTCCATTCACAAAATTACCTCCTACTCTCCTTAAAGCCCAGTTTGAAAGAGCTTTAACTTGGAATTATGAGGTTAGGAAGAAATGGGATGGGGCAAGAATCCACCTAAATAGTACTAAAATGAACCCAGTAATATATGCCTAGTGTACCCTTAACTTACATTAATCTTTCTCCAAAAGTCCACTGTCTTCCTCATGTCCTATAAAAAAAAGAAAAGGTCCTTTGTAAAAAACATAATTGGTGGAGAAAAAGATGCAAATGATTATTCTCAAGACCCTCCAAATTCCAATGTTTTGGCATCTCAGAAACTATTCATGAGAGCTCACCAGAGGGTGGGGTGGGGGTTGGGGGGCAAAATTAAATATTCATTTAACCACTGATTTAAACTAGTTTTAAACACCTGGATTTTCTTCTTCCCTTGATTATACTCAACAAATCAATTAATTGGTAAAGAACCATTTTAAAAATTAACAGATGCTTTGTTGCAATTGTGTTCTCAAATTCAATTAAACAACACACTATTATGCAATGAACTACCTAAAAGTACTCACCTTATAAGATGTCTTCTCAATTTCAAAATGGTCAGGTGAATTAAGAATAACTGTTACTGATCAAGCTATATCTATACACTCTTCTGTACATATATTTTGGAAAAGGCTTAGATAAAAGGAAAACATAATGGCTGTAATTCACAAATACTCTATTTATTGTCCTCTCCCCCTTACTGAAGAAGGTTATCAGAAGGACACAATGGTCTGCCTGATCTGAATGAGCTATCCACGTTAAGTCCACATATTTATTATTAAATATATATGATAAATGTATCTTAGCTATAAAGTAGAAAGGTGCTTTCTAGGTCCTTCCTAAAGTGCCTTATATGTAAAAATGGCAAAGTTTTCCAAATATTAATCACAATAATCCCAAACCCAATCCACAGGACAGTTGAATTATGGCACAATGAATGAAAGAGCATTTATTTCAAAATCCCTGAGTTCTAGGATCTAAACATCCATAAGAACATCCCTTTCATTCCAGATTCAAGAGTTTAAGGCATTCAAATGCTTCAACACACCTGTCGTTCAGTTACGAACACTGCTTCAGTGAAAAAAATAGCTTAAAAACCATGAAATGAAATAAATTCACATGATTCTGATCTCTAATCTGACTTGTAAATTAGATGTGTGTAACTTCTACTATCCAGCAACCTGCAGATCTTTTTTCTAGCAGAATGGCTATGCTAGCTGCACTGCACAACTAAAAACATCCAATGGTGGCAGTGGCACATTGACAAACTGAATAGTGTATGCCTTGAATAAAGATTTCAAGGTAAGTCATGAGGGAACTTTTTGTTCGTAGATGAGCCATCTGAGCTATATAAAATGTAAACCATTTTATATCCTGGGCTGCTGGTGCTTTGTTGAATACAAACATGAATGACAAAAAAATATTGAAGACTCACAGAGGAAAAAATGAGATTCAACTTTGACAGAATCCACCAACCTCATTTCCTAGCACTTTCAAATCTTCTATTACTGGTATAAATAGACAGATATATACCAAAAGCAGGGACTCTAACCATATAAAATACTGCTTTTTGGTTCAGCAAATACTTTGATGTTCCAATTTTACTGTGATTCAAAAGCTTAGAAAACATATTAGTTTAATTCACACCTGCTGGCTAAATCATTTTTAAGTGAGGTTAGTTAAAAAGACCACAAATATTAATTTATTAAATCCACTGTTCCAGGCATAGTAATACATACAGTATGATTTTCTATTTACTATTGAATTCAAGAGCTTACTCAAAAGGATGTTTTCCTAGAAAATTCTGGGTAGTGTAGCTTTTGCAAATAAAAACATATTTTCAACACTCTAGGGGAAAGCACAATTTCAAGAATCCCTGAAGCAAAAACTTCCATGTGAAAATCATAGTCCTCAAATTAACCTTTTTAGTAAACAGATGTTTTTCTTTACTGTATTTCCCTTAGCATAGAAGAGCCCATACTAAAAGGTGATCATTAAACAAGCTTCACAAAGACAGTATTTTTAAAGTTTGATTACCAAGGCAATATACAGTTCCCAAGTAAAGTTCAAATTCGCTTCAACCACCATCATCTCTCTCACAAAAATTAAAAATTAAAAAAATTAATCTATTTTATTTAGTCATGAAGTCCTTGGAATTGCAGTAGGGCTTGATGCCATATTCGTATCACACTCCGCCAGTCATCCAAAGAATATGCCAGCCTTCTTTTTCAACTTCTTTGTCTATAGTGCATCACTGGACCCAGTAGGCAGCTCACCCAATTTCAGTAACGGATTTTGGCCCTCTGTGCATAATAGACGAAAATCCTTATGAAGTATCCAGTTTGTCTTATAGCTGAGAGATTTGAACCTGCTGCAGATGTCACATCTAAATTCTTGAATGGATTTTTATCATCAGTGTCACCTATAAAACAAGACAGTGTCACCAACAGCATCTATTTCAGTACTGCTAAGCTTTCTGCATCATAGCTGATAGTCATTTCTTTTCCTAAAGCAAGAGTCAGCAAACTAGAGATGGTAGGTGAAAATCCAGCCCACTGCCAGGCCTTGTATGGCCCCTGATCTAAGAATGGGTTTTTACATTTTTAAACAGTTGAAAGAATATTTTGTGACATGTGAAAATTATATGAAATTCATATTTCAGTACCCATAAATAAAGCTGTAGTAGAACACAGCGACGTTCATTCAGTGATGCATTCTCTATAGCCACTTTCGTGCTACAATGGCAGTCTTAAGTAGGTGTAACAGAGACCATATAGTGTAAAATATTTACTATCTGGTCCTTTACAAAAAAAGTTTGCAGACCCCTAACCTAGATTTTTTGGCAGGAAAGTAACATGACACTTAGTATCTGTTGCATAAAGAAATTGGATGGGAAGACTATAATGATCCAGTTGTTTTCCTGCCTTACTTACATCTTCATTCATTCATTCAACAAATATTTGTTTATGCAGGCCCATCCCTCCTGTCCAGACAGCTATATTCACTTTGTGCTCCCCTTTGGCTCAGGCTTGCTTCAATTCAAGGGGTCAATATTGCCCTTGGGAATGAAGAAGACAATAAAATCAGCTTCAGGTCAAATTCTAGTTCTCCTATGCTGAACTCTACCATGTCCTGAGCCCAGCTTTGGATTTCTGCATTATATCAACTGTTCTCCATAATGGGCTTCCCGTATTAGCTACTAATCTTACCAAAGTCTAGAGATGGCAGGGTAGTGTACTGAGTCACAGCAGTCTTGGAACTGTGCTGAGTGATCATCAGTGCTGCCTCTGCTCCAAAAGCCACCCTGTTATTTGAATTTGTTTGGGGCCCCTTGTTAATAGCTTGCATATCCCAACATTCTCCTGGCCTGCACTTTCCCTCTCCTAAGCATGACAGACCCTGGAGTTAACTGCTTTCCTTTCTTTTTTTAATTGTTTTTTTTTAATATATTTTTAAAGATACTTAGATTTTACAAATATCATAAAAAATATAGGGAATTCCCTTATGCCCTGCTCCCCTCACCTCCCACATTCTCCCACATTAATAACATCCTTCATTAGTGAGGTACATTCATTACAATTGATGAACACATTTGCCACTAAGTGTGGATTAAAGTTTAGATTATAGTTTACACTCTCTCCCACACAATTCTGTGGGATATGACAAGATTTGTAATGCCCTGTATGTGTCATTGCAGTGTCACTCAGGACAATTCCCAAGTCCCAAAAACGCCCCCGTATTACTCCCTCAGAACCTCGAGTGGCCACTGCCTCTACCTCAATGATATGATTTCTTCTACTAGAATCACAGTGTCTATAGTAGAATACCAGTAAGTCTACTTTAGTCCATATTTAGTTCATAGTTCTTTCCTTTCCCCAGTCCTGAGGATTCTGGGATGGTTATTTCTACTCCACCCCTAATTGAGAGGGTGCTGTGATCCCATAGGGTCTACAGATGGGACTCTCTTGCTTGCAGTTGTAGGCTCTCTCAGTTCCTTGGTGTGGTAGTTGTCCATCATCACCTCCATGTTAGTTGTCCTGAGTGAGACCAAAGAACTGGAGAGTAGGTGTTGCAGCTCCAATGAGACTGAAGGACCAGCTAAGACTGTGGCCTATCAATCTATGAGTTTCACCTCCCCAATTGGCCTGTCATTCTGTTGCTTGAGCTCAGTTCTTTCAATAATCAAAAGTAAGGACATAACAAAACACAATTCTAGATAGACGGATTTCCCTACCTAGGAATACCCAACTTAAGACGTCTCTCATTTTTTAGCAAGTACTCCAAACAAGAATATATGAACTCCAAGCAACATCCAGATCACCCCTTCTTTTTCCCTCCATCACTATTAGTTAGCCCAAAGTTTGTCTACCTGTTTCATGGGAGTATTATTCTTCCTCCACCCACTCCTTGGGTGCTAATCTCTTGAAACCTCCTTCAGAATAAATACAGGCTTACGCCTCACCTGCTGCTATTAAAACCCAATCAATCCTGTTTCTATTGTGAGGAGAAAAAGGGGACTTACCACTACTCTTGGACTGCAATGGGGAAAGAAATTTATTTGGTGGACTTCTAAAAATCAGAACGTAACTCTTCACACAAAGATGGTAATAGTTCATAATGAGGCTGAAATGCTCATACTATTAATGGCACTCTAGAAGTCATCTGTAATTCATATTATAGCATTGCAAATAACTGATTCATAAACACATCTGGAACATAACCCATGCATAAATTATGGATTGACTCTACTGGAAAAGGGCTATGAAATGTCAGAAAGACATTACAGCAGAAATAGTCTGGTCTAAGGACTCCAGAGGAAATGGCATTTACTTTTAGCAAAGTGTGTTTCACTAGAATCATGATGAAACTGGCCATGATGGGCAGCTATGCACTGCATGCATAGCATACAGCCAAAAAAGTACTACCATGGGCAAGTTGACCGGAATGACCATTAAACATATTTCAACTTTGGGGCAGCAATCATATAAACAGCATCAATCTTAAAGAAAAACTAAAATCTCCTTTAAAAATACACACAGAGGGAGATGTAGCTCAGCAGTTGAGCTACAGATGTGAGTTCAATCTCTGGTACCTCCTTAAAAAATTTTTAAAAATTAAAAAAACAAAAACATACAGGAACCCTCTGTCCATTTCAGGAATGATGTGGAAGTTCAGTGACAAGCCTTCATAATCAGGAAAAGGAACCAGAGGAATGTAGTCATATCCCAAAGGAATACTCAAAAGATTAGAACTTTAGTCATGATGAGCCTAGCCTTTTTCCCTTAAATCAGTGGTTTTCAAACTTTTCAGTCTCAGGACTCCTTTTCATTCTTAAAATTTATTGAGGGCTCCCAAGAGCTTTTATTTATGTAGGCTCTAATTATGAATATCTACAATATTAGAAATCAGAGCATTTTTGAAAATATTAATTCATTTAAAATTTTAATAACATATTTAATAAGAAAAATCATTACTCTCCAAAAAAAAATTTAATGAGAAAAATAATACTGCTTTATAATTTTTGCAAATTTCTTTCATGATATCTAACTTAATAGAAGACAGTTATAGGGAAGCGGATGTGGCTCAACTGATGAGTGTCCCCCCTACTATGTAGGAGGTCCAGGATTTGGTACCCAGGGCCTCCTGACCCATGTGGTGAGCTGGCCCACGCGCAGCGCTGCCCCATGCAAGGAGTGCCATGCCATGCAGGGGTGCTCCCCGCGTAGGGGAGCCCCACGCGCAAGGAGCATGCCCCACCAGGAGAGCTGCCCTACATGAAAAATGCAACCCACCCAGGAGTGGCGCCACACACTCAGAGAGCTGACACAGCAAGATGATGCAACAAAAAGAGACAAAGATTCCTGGTGCCGCTGACAAGAATGCAAGCGGACACAGAAAAAACATAGTGAATGGACACAGAGAGCAGACAATGGGGTGGGGAGGAAGGGGAGAGAAATAAACAAATCTTTAAAAAAAAAAAAAAGATGGTTATATTCTAATATCTGCTTTCTATACTCAATCTGTTGTGATCTGTTGTTTTAATTAAACTACATGAAATAATACAGCCTCCCACAAATAAGGAGAAAAAAGGAGGAATGTGCTAATATTAATAAATTTTGGATAACTGTGTATATTCTTCTTTGATAGTACACCAAAGCTCAGCAAGTAAGATTTTCTTAAGAGTTGGTTATAATATGGAATCCAAAGCCATAGAACTTTTTGCATTGTTATTTGTTCTTCAAGTAGATCTTTTATAATTGTTAACACAATTCATAATTCATTATGCAATAGCAAAACCTTTCATTAACATCACCAGCCATCTCATCAGAAAAATCTTTAAATATTGAGACGCAGACAAGAGCACAAAAGGTAATACAAAATTTTAATCTAAAACTCGAATTTTATCATAGGCAACAACTACTGTGAGTTGTTTCCCTTGAAGTGACAGGTTCACTTTTTTTTTTTTAATGTCTGCCAATTACCAAAGTCTGAATAATTATAGTTTATCCAGTAGTCATTCTTTCAAGTGAAGATGATGTTTCATGAAAAATGTGGCTAGTTAAGCTTGCAACTCAATCATATAAGAGAGCCCATGTATTCTGGGTATGTAGACAAAGTACTGTTAGCACATTCCCCATTTCATCACAGAATATTTAAACAAAGTACACTCAAGGGTCTAGATTTAATAAAATCAATAATTTTTATGACTTCATCAAAAACATGCTTAAGTGAAACTGGCATTTGTTTTTTAACTGTGAATGTGTGGCAGTGATGAATATGACGATTACTTGAATACAGTTCAGAGCCACTGCCACTTAATATCTACTGAATTATTCCATTATACCCACCATAGCTTTAGCATCGGCAGGGCAAATGTCAAATCAGTGGAAAATGCAAACAAGTAGTATTACTTGGAAAAGAGTTTAACCTAAGAGAACCCCCTGAAAGAGCCTCAGGAAACCCCAGGGGTCTCTTTATACCACAACTTAAGAACTGCTGTCTTAAGGAAATACTGAAAACTATGAATGGTAAATTGCTATCCCAAAATCTACAGTAAAGATGTCTTCCCAACAACCTTTCTATTAGCTTTTTTACCCTTTATTACTCCTTGTACCTTTACTACCCATTTTACAGATGCAAATATTGAATCAAACAGGTAAAACACCTTGCACAATGTTACTCAAGTGTAAAGTGGATCATCTGTATACAAATCAAAGTCAGTTTGACTCCAGTCTAGACTATATAACATACCCTGCCTCTTTCTACCACACAGTATATCATTGTATATAAATAAAGTAATGGTTAGAAAAGTCTAAGATAGTTTTTAACGTCAACTGAGCAAGACCTATATTTGGAAAGATTTTTTACTAATTTGAAGATCTCCATCTTCAAAAGGAACCAAAACTTACATCCTTTTAAAATAGTCTATGATCTAAATATATAGTTCACTAATTCACATTAGTAAACACTTACCTGAATGAAAAAATAAATTAAGGGCCCTAAGATTACTTAAAAATAAAAAATTAAAGCCCCCAGGTGATATTATCATCTTCACTTTATAGAGGAGGAAACTGAAACCCAGAAAGGTTAAGTAACTAACTTCCCCAAAAGAACATTGTTCATAAATGGTAACAAGTCAGAATCCGTTTGGGCTGACCCTGAAGCCCAAGCTTTTCGATCACACCACCTGACATATATTTAGAAAAGCCTCAGGCAATGACCTAGGAACTGCTCACAAGGTTGGAATACAGAGCTTGCTGGCACCACATCCACTCTACCCAAGGCAATCAAGATATGAATCATCTTATATCATAAAGACCAAGAGGTAA
Source organism: Dasypus novemcinctus (assembly GCF_030445035.2). Lineage (NCBI taxonomy): Eukaryota > Metazoa > Chordata > Mammalia > Cingulata > Dasypodidae > Dasypus > Dasypus novemcinctus. Next base: position 105,485,431 of record NC_080679.1, on the reverse strand, counting down.
AAAGGATTTTGGTGCACACTGAGAATTAAAATCCATGCTCTCAGGTGCTTTAAGCAAGGCATCTTTAGGTAATGTTAAAGAAAGAAGTAGAACTTAATTTACAGAGGTGTTAGCAAACATCTCTTTGGTAAGGCTTGCCTCCATTTTTAAAAAAAAATGTGTAAAGGAAAATGTCATCACAGCAACACAGGCTATCTACAGATTGCACAATACCTTTTAGATATCAGGAGCCCAGGGACACTGCAAACGTTAGCAAATGACAGCAGAAATCATGTTCCTAAAACTTTCTCCAACTCTAATCTATAGAATTTCCATTTCAAGTTAGGCCCTGTAAAGGTCATGTGCCAGTGTTTGCATTTTAAAGGCCTACAGTATTAAGATGGCTGCTCACTTAATATTAAACCCTAAGGTGGGCAAGGAAGGAATCAAGGTTTATTTTGGTACAATTCACCCTTATAACTTGTAGTAACTCAACTTTTGGTTAAGTGTAAACATCTGAGATTGGACAAGGAATAAGGTTTTAATGTCAAACAAACTGTATTCTCAAGGAGTGCCCACACACATGGTCTACAGGAAGGTGACAAAATGGAAGGCTGTGGTATATCACCTAAAAGGGCAGGTAGTACAGGCTAGAGATGAGCAACTATGCTCACCACAAAATATTACACTCTGGATTCCTTCTGTGGCAAAAGGGAGGGAAAAAAGCACTAAAGAGCAACTTTTCCTCCTCCCACAAATTATTGTAAGCACAACCAAAAAGAATCACAATCTAGGAATGTAAAAGCAGCTGACAGATATACAGGGGGAAAAAATTAAGATTGAGGTCATGTCCCTTGACATGCACCATTTACATTAAGAATTCCCCCACTTATCTGAATTAATTTCATGTACCTCATTTCATTCAGATAATTGAAGTTTTCCTTTTAGAGTTGTAAAGTGTTTACCTCAACATAATTAGCAAACTGTCCACTTAAAAACACCACTTCAAAAATTACCAATCCCTCCCCTTTACACATGCATAGTCTACTATCATTAAAAGTATGAGATTTTTAGTTCAATAGTCCTCTTTAAAAAATTGGTACAAGAAATTCTATTAAAAAAGTTATGGTCATTACTTTTTTAATACATAGTGTTTGCTTTACTTGTTAAAGATATGGTAATTTGGGTGTTCAATACATGACTACTATTCTGAAACCAAATTAAAAGCTTAAACTTTTAAAAGGTTTGATCACTTGCCTCAACACAATAACTGGGATTGCATGGGGAACAAAATCAAAGAGGTCTCTCTTTTTTATAAGCAGGCATTTAAGGGCCTTTTCATAAGAATTTACTCTCCAGTATATAATTACTAATGAACAAAAATAGGGCCATTAAGCGTACTTCTTTATAGCGCCATAAAACTTACATGTGTAAGAAAGATAAAATAATATACATGTATACGTGTATTAAACAAACTCAAGAAAAACTGAAATATGCAAAGCCTTATTATACAACACAGTGAAAATTATATACCTTTTTTCCTTAAGTAAATATCCTGCAAGATGAATGATGAAGTCATCTTTTATAAAGGTATGCCTATAATTTAAAATACAGACTCTGGTACTGACAATAGCAATGAAATGTCTACACTGTTTGCATGAATTCTAAATTTCTATATGAACATTGGTTTCTCACCCTGATAACTGAACTTATTAGTGGGACAAATTTATATCTAATCAATATTTATTCATCACCTCCAACGTGCCAGAACTGTGTAAGTGCTGAGGACCCTGCCAGGAACATGACAGATTCAATCCTAACCGTTGGAGTACATATAGTCTAGAAGAAAAGACAGATATTACAATTAACTAACATGCTACAGGAAAGTTAACAGACACCTAGTCAAATGAAAGCTCAAAACTGAAATAAGAAGACCAGGATAGAAAATCAAGCACCTGAAAATAACTGGCTATCACTGAAATTGGATAACAATCATCCATTAAATAGCTCAGGTAAGAAGAATGCAGAGAACCCAACAGCAGGCTAGTCAGGAAAGGGACCTATTTCAAGACTGGGTAAATCCAAGATGGTCTAGAGCCCTAAATGAAAAACTGACCCTTCAAAAGGGTTCAATCTGAACAGCCAAAGAACACAGCTCTTAGTTGGGCTGTCCTCAGTAGCTAAAGGGTCAAACTAGTGAGTGCAAGTCTAAGAGGCAGTATCACAGTATCCTGGCCCTAGGTTGAAGTAGGACCCTAACCACTGGCCAGTGCACAAGAAAGAGTAACAGTCCCCTGAGGACAGGAGGAATGACAAGGTCTGGTCAGGTGATGAGGGTGCTTAAGCAGGCTCAAGACAAGGTTCCAGTTCCACAAGGGACCTGGAATACAAAAAATAACCTCACAAAAATCACCCGGACTCTACAGATTATTTAATGCATGCATGGACTACTAAACAAAAGTTACTGAATTACCTCTCCAGTTACTTTTTTAAATAAATACTAAAAAAGAACCCACTATCATCTATTTAAATAACCTAAGTTACCAAAGTCTGATTCTCTATCCTAATTCCATGTATACCTATACTGAAATATTCTAGATGCCTCAAACATACCACACGCTCTTTGTTTAAATATTTATTCCATATATTTCAAAACTCCAGACAGGAAAAGTATTTTTAAAAATCAAAATCTCACAAGCAAACTATACATGCCAAGGATATGGTGAGACTATACCTCTGTGAGTAAAAGATGCTCAGAAAAGCAGAACAATTCCAGATCCCACCTCCTGGAGGAGATGGGGTCTTTCTTAATGTAATTCCAGGGTTATAAATCAATTCAAGAACTGGGTGGAAGGGACCTATCTAGTGGTGAGAAAACCAGGTAGACTGGGACTGACATTAGCAATGATAGATGTGAAATAATTTGCTCCCTATAAATTTAACACCATCTGAGACTACAGTATAGTTAATTGTTTTCAGTAATAGTGTCAGTGGAAAAAAATGAATGTAGTCCAAAGATGTGGTCCCTGTGAAGGCTATTATGTAGATGACTCTACTTGTTCAAATATGATTCACTCTATGGAATTGACATTGCACTTGCTAGACCCAAACGATATTTGCCAAAGCTATTCTAAGTGAATGATGGTAATTTCCAAAAGAAATGCTTGAAAATTTTCTTCAGTTAATGTGTTTTAATAAACAAAAAACTATTCAGATCTATTAAAACAAGAGGGAATAAGTCTAAGATAAAAAGACTATGGTTTTTCCTTACATATCACCTACATGAAGCACGACATATCAAATATTCCCTAAAACTGTTTAAGTAAAAGATCCTTTCAAGAGAGCTGGCCAAGGTAGTCTGAATTCCAAAAGTTATGTCCCTTACAAAGAACTATATACTGATAAATACATCCTTATACAGTGAAACCAAGTCTCTAAAACAAGGGTTCTTAACCTTTTTTGTTCCATGGCCCCTTGGCCAGTCAGGTGAAAATCACGGACCCCTTACTAAGTCCACAGTACACTGTGTATTATTTAATAAATATACCACACCCACACCAACACATCCCCACAGAATAATATTTTTTGAATTTCAATTCAAGCTCACAGACCCCTTGTTAAGAACCCCTGCTTTAAAACACGGCCTACAGTAATGATTAAAAGGACAGTCAATTCACGGTTTTCCAACTTTGCTCCAGTGGACATGTTATATTATTCTAGCTCAACTGAAGTGTTCTATTAATAAACTTAAATAATGGCATCCTTTCCCAAATTAACATATATTAAAGAATAAAATTCTCAATGTTAAATTTCATTCCCAATTTTTCTAAAATATTCAATACATGCTACCTCTTTCAATACTGGAATCTAGACTAACATACTATCCAATCGAACACATAAAAAAAGGAAATTAGTTATTTCAAGTTTACCATATCATGATTCATAACTTCCAGGCATTCTGCTACTTTCATAAACTTGATAAAGTCCATCAAATCTATAAGCATTTACAGTGTGCCCACAACAATTGACACTGGGCATATACAGATGAATAAGACGTGACCCATCTTTAATGAAGTCCTCACCAGGGAAAGTACACGCAAACCAACAAGTAGTGACTAAATGCCTAGATTACACACTGTGCTATGGGAGATGCAAAGAATTCACCCTCCATCCAGGACTACAGGACATCCAGGATGTTAGAACTTCTGTATCAGAGGCAGACTAAGAAGAGTTAGGCTAGGGGGTGTGGAAATTAGATTATTAAATGTGTACAAGTCACTATAACTCTAAAACTCTGGAGTGACCAATCTCCTGGAATTGACATAATACAAATCAAGTATAAATGGAGATTCTTGAAGTGAAAAATAATTACTAAATTCTAAATGAAGCCGGAAAGTATTGTTTCAATTGACAGAATGTAAACATTTCCTAACTATAAAGTATTTGTATCTAATTGGTCCAAATGACAAGACATACTCAAACAGAAAAAAAATTAATATGTGATGTTAAGATACAAATTCTTGGTATAAAAATTTCCATTGGGGAGGTCTGAATCATCTAGTTAAGTGTCTACTTAAGTCAACTAGGTCTATTGGATTCCTGCTATATATCTTCAAGAAACTATCTGCGCTTCTTAATTTCTTTCTGTAAAATAGTGGTGTGGGATTATATTAGTAAATCCCCATACAAAGCAAAAAATCTGTACTTCTGTAATTCCTCTATAAGCATAAGATTAAAATGTCAACCCGGTTTCAAAACGGGAGTAAAGTAGCCCTCTTAACGTCTCAAATTAGCACTGTTATAAAATGTACTGTTTTTTACCTTATCTCAGTATCATAATTCATATTTAACCTATTCATTGTTTTCAAGTTTATCAAAGAGTTTCATGATTCATACTACACTCCTTCAACCCTCAGTACTAAAATTGTTTCATTAAATACTGTACAGGACCCTAAGGAAAATCTGTAATAAAAGGGGGTGGGAGCTGCGGAGAATCTATTCCATGTCAGACTTGGAATGCACTAATTAAAATCCAATCCTGTACTTTGTATGTGGGTTCCTATATGAAAATCCTCTCACGGTTAAAGCTTAAGGTTAAACAGGTTAATAAGACTCCAATAAGATGGCTCTATTGAAGTATACTAAACTTCTTTTCAGCAGCTCCTTTATTCCACCACAGTGTTAAAACTTCAAAACCAAATTCAGGGCCATTACCAAATAACCAAGGCGAGCCACGGCGCACTGGGGCGGCATACTGAAATCATGTGGAAAATCACTGGTAACTCACGTTTTCCATTTCAAACTGTGATACAGGTGGGGGGACAAAGTGTAAAGCCTTCTCTCTGAACCACTTATTTACATGTCTCAGGCACTAATTTAAGAGCCATCTCAAAGTCAGCCTAATGCAATGGAGTTCTCATAAGACTCTGAAAGTTGATTTGGGAAGAAAAAGCTATCTCGTGACAAAAGGTCTTAATGCAACTGCACCGTTGGGCACACTGTTGGATCCACAAAACGAAATTCAAAGAACCCTCCCAACCCTTCCAGATTGTCTAGTTCTCGATCAAAGTAAGTATGTGCTGAATCCTCATACGAGGGAGTTCTAAGGGGAGACAATGAGACCTTCAGACTCTTCTGAGAAGGGACTGGTAGAGGGAATGGCGAGGTGAGAAAGTGAGGACGATAAAGGCACCAGGCGCAAAGGTTTCCTTCAGGAAGGCGCGGGAGCGCGCGTTCTGAGGGACCCGGCCTGGCAGCCTCAGGATCCGCGGGGAGACGCCTCGGCGGGCTAAAGTCAACCGGGTGGACCCCGCAGACCCCGCCTCCCTTTTCCCCGCGCGAGGGCGGGGAAACCCCCTCCCGCCCCTCACCGGCCGCACGGGCTCCAACGCGGCAAAGAGGCGGCGGCGGGAAGCTGGTCCGCACAACACGTTAAAACCGAAAAAATGAAATTAGAGAACGGCCAGTTTGCAGGACAGAAAAAAACGCAACGGCCCGGCGCCACGCTCCGAGCACCGTCCAGGCAGCCGCGCAGGGAGCGCGGGCAGAGAAACGCGTGCGCCCGGGAAGTGCACCGCCCGCGCGGCCCTCGGCTCCGCCCTCCTCCCCCATCCCCTCCCTCGGCTCCCCGCGCGGCCGCCGCCGCCACCGCCCCTCTGGGAACTCCGCGCCGCGCGGCCCCGCGGGGCGGGCGCCGGGGAGGGGAGGGGAGGGGCCGCACTCCCCGCCGGCCCGCGCGGCTCCTTAGCCCAGAGCCTACTCACCTCCTCCTCCTCCTCGTCTCTCCCTCCTGGCCACCGGCGCGGCCCAGCCGGCGACGCGCTGACGCCGGCCCCTCCCCCGCGGCCGCGGCCACGGCCACCGCCCCTCCCGGCCTGCGGCCGCCGCGGCCTCCGGACACGTCAGGCGCAGGCCCCGCCCCTCCGCCCGCGCGCCCGAGGCCCCGCCCCCTCCCCGGCCCGGACGCTGCGGGCGCGGCGTCCCTGAGTCAGCGGCCGCTTCCGCCCGCGGGAGCCTCGCCACCCCGCCCTGGTCGCCAACCGGTCCTGCTGCTTCTGCTCCTCACCTTCAGGCCATTGCCCGCCAGCCTCGCGCCGCTTCCTACCTCCCCTCGTGCCCCTTCTCCATTTCTCATCCGCACCCCCGCCCGCCCCTTCAGCTTTTTCGTACTCTTTTTCCCATCCCCGTGGTTCTGTTCTAAGCTCGCGTTGCCGCCTTCTCTCGCCTACGGGAAGGTATTCGCTGCCCTATAAAGCGGCTCCAGCTTCCTCCTCCAGTCTTCCTAAGGGCCCCGTCTCTCCCTTCCCCCGGCCCGCTGGAGTCTCCGAGACCCGCTGCGTTCCAGGCTTCGCCACCTCTTTCTGCTGTGCAGCACGCACCGCCGCGCCTCCTTCGCCAGTGCGTCCTGATTTTCCTCCTTCTCGTCCCTTCTCCATTCCTCTTCGTTGGCTCACGCCTTCCTTTATCTACATTTTGCGCGTCCTCTCAATTTTGGCTACTCCACACACTTAAGATGCAGTTTGGGTTTTGAACAATTGCGTGTTCGCAGTCCCACTCTACATGAAGAGAGTCACACTGAGTAATTAAAAATTACAAAGCAAAACGACAGCAGTGAGAACCATCTTCTTACTTGCGTGGGTCCCTGAACGCTTTCTTAATGTGATAATGTATTGATAGACCAAGTAAATTTCAATGAAAACTTTATATTGGGTTTACACTTTACAATTTTGGGTTTTCCCCCCTGCAACTTAACCTCACTTAACCCCTTTTATACACAGTAGTCTTTTTAGGTCTCTTGCATCCTTACCTGTAAAATGAGGGATTCATCCCTCCTACATTTAAATTTCTGTGATACTAAAGAAAGGCTTTTGTATTTGGAAGAAAGTTGTGGGTTAAATGATTCAGCAGATGAGAAAGCATGCTAATGTAACTGAATGCCTGGTTTATTAAGTAACTTAATTTTTAAAACTGCACTTTTGAAGAGTTAGAACATGATGCAGAAATGAGTTGAAGAACATGGAAAATAAAGAAAACTGATCAGGCCTTTGGTTGTATATCCACAAGTCATTTTAAGTTATATGAATAAGCATTATCCTTAAATTGAAGAGTTAAAACTATCTTTTCTCTTTCTCCCTAAAAAAAGCCAGGCCTCATGCGGGCCTTCAAAATTTAAAACCATTGTTGAATTGAACAGCATTGAAAGCAGTTGAGAGTCCAATAAACAATCTGTCCATCCACTTCCACACAAATTGAGAAACTAAAAAGAGTAAATTGCAAAAGCTGGAAGTATGGTTTCCCCCAACTACTCCTGAAAGTAGTCAATTCTACTCCACAGAAGAAGTATCTGGGGGAAAAACCCAAGTATGGCTGCCATTTCATTGTTTTAGAAATAGAATCACAGAATTTTATGAGTGAATTATCTAGTCCTTGAGATGATCATCTGGAATCTATTCCTGTCATTTGAAACATGCAGAACTATAACCCAGAGAAGGTAAGTTACTTGCTCAATATTACCCAGCTTAAGTCAAAAGAAAGATAGGATTCAAACTCAGAGCTGGCTTATCATTAACACAGAAAGCTATTCAACATCAGAGCTCTTGACTTTGTAGCTTTGCCATCATGGTCTTACTAATGTATGAAATTGAACTTGGCATTAGCTAGGAAGGTACTGCTGTTAGAGGCTGTTTTTTGTCTCCTCTTTTCAAAGATTCCTGTTGCACAACCACTGTCTCCTCAGTCAAGGTTCATTTGTATTATCCAGGCAATTCTGGCCAGACCTCTAGAGTTGTGTCCCAATCAAACACAGTCATCCTTGAAGATGCCAAGAGCTGTACCTGATTGTAAGAACTGTGAAGTCCCTGTTGTCAAGAAAATTACACATTGGAAAGGTAAATCATGAAACAAAATGATAAACATTTCAACATTAATGGCCAAGGATTCCAAATTTTAAGCTTGAAAACATCCATGTAACTTAAGCAAAGACAATATAGGGAACCAAAAAAGGAAATATAGAATTTGGATTGGTTTATGGGAAAAAGGTAAAGGAAGTTCTTGAGCAAAAGCAGTGAAAAGAAAATGAACATGCCAAGAATGGGGAAAACAGAGGTTCATTTTAGAAACAATAGGAAACCAAGCTGAAGTGGTAGGGAGCAACTATTACAAGAAGATCTGAATTTAGGCCTGAGGAATTTAGACTTGATCTAATATGAATCATTCTGGGTGGACTGAGGGCCGTAGGGAGAAATGGGGACTGGAAACATAGAGATCATAACTTTGTCAGGTCTTGAAGAAGCAAATGGGATTTTAAAAGAAATATTAGACCTGAGTTACACTAAGGGAAAGACTTGGCTTCTGTGAGTGAATATGGGGATCAAAGAAGGGCAAGAAGCCCAAGATGACTTTAGGTTTTTGTGGCAAGTGTCAATAACAGTATATTTAGACCTTGGCACGTTGGAGTTGAAAGATGCTCAGTGCTCATGGGTACAGCCTCTCAAATGATAAATAAGGAAGCAAGAAATTTTCTTCAAGTAGACTCTCCTCTCCATCACATCCTCATGCTAGAAAACTTCAGTTTGCTACTCAAATAGAATTAGAAGGTGAGAAGGAAAACTCCCACCCTGACAAGAACCCTATGCTGGTGTTTTATGGTCGACCTATTTTTATTTCCGTTTCAGCCCTACTGATGTAAAAGTGCTCAGTGGTGCAGTATATAATGTTACAGTCAGAAATAAATCAATAAGTGTTCAGTAAATACATACCAAATGCTGCTTAGAGCTCTGCCAAGCCTGGAGGGCTTAGAAAAGTATAAAAAGGGCCTCTGCCTTTCAGAAGCTTATAATCTGCTTGGAAAAAAGGCAGTCAGTGCACCTGAAACAATAGAGAGTAAATTCCATAAACAGTGAGAACAACCTGTGTGGAAAGTAACGGGTGTTTATAGGGAAACAGTGGGGAACAGGGTTGACTGGATTGGAACTGATATGATCTACAGTGTTGTCATTCAGCAAAAATCTGTTGACCCTCAAGCACTATTCTAGGTATTGGAGGTAAAGCAGCAAAAGAAGACAAAGCCCCTGCTCTCCTGGAGCTTACATTCCACTCAGGAGAAACAGAGAAAAACAAATAGCTACACAGATAATAGTAGGTGCCCTGAAGAAAATAAAATGAAGTGTGCAAATGAATGTCTGCAGGTCAGGACTCTCTGAGGAACATTTAAACTTGACTTAAATGAAAGAAGTAACCGGTCATGGAGAGATCTGGAGACAGAGAGTAAGACATCCCAAAGGCCTAAAAAGGAGTCAAGTTTAGGGCATCTGAGATGAGGGAAAAAAAGCCACGTGTGTCTGGAATGTAAGGAGCCAGGAGGAAAGTGAAGGAGATGAGATGAAGCATGGACGTTAAGAAAGACCTTGTAGGAAGAAAGAATTTTGAGGTCAGACTGAAGTATGGATTTTTGGAAGATTAGTCAGTTGGTATTCTGGATTACAGGAGAGAGAGATTAGGACCTGGAAGGCAAAAGCCTTCTTGGTGATGAAGGTGGAAGCCTGTGTGGTAATCCAGGCAGGAGGCGATGTGAGGTGAACAAGGTTAGTGGCAAAGTTAGCAAGGAAAACGAAAATGTCAGGGCTATCAAGTACTGGGTATTAATGAGGGTGGTAGGAGGTACTGGCTGGGGGGAGTCCACCATGTCAAATGCAGCATAAAGGTCAAGGAAAAAGCATTCAAAGCAAAACAAAACAAAGCTAGTATTTTTAGCAAAAAAGATGTCATGTGTGACCTCCAAGAGAATAGTTTCAGCAGAGTGGGGCAGTAAGGAGTGGGTGAGGAAGTGGAAGCAGTGAACATCTTAAGAATCAGTACCACTCAGAATGTGCAAAGCGTATGTATATTTTCTTTACCTTTTAAGGCCATTTACATTTGGGGACACTATTAAATTCTGCATCCATTTAAAAGTTATCTGCTAGGTCTGATTTTATGTCTCCATGCTGAAGGGGGAACAAACTTACAACTTTGAGATCTACCTTATAGGTCCAAAGCAGGACACGTGCTTTGGGGCCCAAAAGAAAGTCACATCAATGATTCTCTGCTCTAAATCTAATCACAGGGGATTCATTCTTATTTCCCAAGGTATGGAAGAGCCTAACAGAAGAAACAATAAGGCAGACAGTGCGGTATCAGGTATAGTTCCATTACCACCACCTGGCAGGTCTAAATCCTGTGCGCTATGGGTACAACCTTGAGCACATCACAGAGCCTCACTGAACTCCAGCTTTTTATTAGTAGGGAAAAGGAATCTCTCAAATGTTAGGCTTCTGGAAGGTTAGCACTTCCATAGAGAAGGGGCAAATACCATTCTGTGAGATCCAGATGAACAGCTACCATGAATCCAGTTGGTTAAACTTAATTTTATTTTGTTCAGCAAACTAAAAGGCAACTAACAAGTACTTTTCTTTCTTAGAAACAGACATTCCTAGAAGACAGAGTGGAAGGAACACTAAAGTCCCCTCTTTTTGTAGCTATGTGGCTTGAGCATCTGAAGGAACCAAGCCTAACACTGGCTAAGTTGTGTCCACACATGCATGTGCATGCCTTCTCCCAATTGTATGATATAGGTGGGTAGACTGTGTTAATTTGTTAGGTGTTACTGAAAGATGGAATGCTATTAGCACTCTTTTTTATTTGGAATATACTTCATTTTGAGGTCCATTGGGAGCAATCTCTTGGGATGCCTTGGAAAGCTTCATTAAATTCAATGAAGGAAAAATAAGTGTAAGTTGTTCTAAAAATAGTCATGAAATTTACTATGTTTAATTTGCTGGCCCAAATGCTTCTCAAGTTGGTAGTGATCAAGGATCTATAACATCAATGAACAATTACCATATTACTGAAATCAATACCATATTTAGCTTTAAAAGCTTTCTTGTTATTGGTACTGAAAGAGGCCAAAAACATCAGTAGCCTGGGAAGCATAAAATGTACTCTCTGTTGATGAAATGTTCTCTTTAAATTAGGGTTTAGCTGTTCCAACACTATAATGTGAGGGAATTTGCTTCATCATTGTTACCTTCTGGACTTGAGACAGAAGCATTTTATACTGTGGTTCATCCTGTACCTTTTATCAAGGATAAATTCATGTTTTTTGTTTAAAAACAGAGAAAGCTTACATAATCTCTCCTCATGATTAGCCTTCCAGTAATTATCTGTAGCTTGGAATCAGTGTCAGCCAACCAAGTTCAGATGGCAAAAAAATGTTTGATCTGCAGTAATGTGATTTAGAAGACTCTGTACATGCAAGGTACAGCTATACAGAGAATGTATTTATCTAATTTAACTGCCAGTGATTTCATTAATATTTCTCAAGCACTTTGAACATGAAAAGAATGATCTGAAAGCTGAGAGCTATTACTCATAATCATTTTTTCCTATTTGTTGAACAAAAACTAACATATAACTGTGATACTCTTATGGTGTCTTTGAGAGAGATCCTCCTATTCTAATGAACTCATTGGACCACACTTTTAAAAAGTCTCATTAAAACATGAAGACTGATTTCTGAAAGTCAAGATTCAAGCTGGTTGGGTATCATCCCTCAGTAGATTTTGAAGCATATATGCTAAATAAACAACAATGACAGCTTGAGGAAGTGTATGCACCTGTTTGTTGAGAAAATGTTAGCAGGAGCAAATCTAAAATAAGAATGCATACCGCAACCTGATTTTTCAGGAAATTTTGTGCATGCCTATACTTAAAATTCCCCATATTATCATCTAATTTTTTTCTTTTAATCTTCTCTCCTAAGAATAACAGTGGATGAGCATGGAGCCTCTGTACAAGCTGAAAGGAAAAGCAAAGATTAGAAAGACCCTATTTTAGAGTTTTGAGGAGAAATAAACATAATGTTTCCCATTATTGCTTTATCTACAGGTCAAGTAAAAGAGCAATTGGCAAAAGAGGAAGAATACTCAAGAAGGACGTAAAGAGCCTAAACAGAGGCCCTGATAGAACATTATTCTTCCAGGCAGCAGTTCTGGCAATGCCAAATTCATAACTACAAGGGCTTGGAGGGATATTTTTCAACCTCCCAAGACTATAGGGCAGAATGAACTCGCTGATGAAAGAGAAGGGATGAATCAAAAGCACTGTCTTTCCCACATGACTCGGGTTTTTTTAGATTTATTTATTTATTTATCTATTTATTTATTTATTTTCTCCCCTTCCCCTCCTCCCACCCTGTTGTTTTTACTCTCTGTGTTGTCTTCTCTTCTCAATTTCTCTCCTCTAGAATTCACCGGGATTCAAACCTGGAGACCTCTGACGGGGAGAGAGATTCCCTGTCAATTGCGCAACCTCAGTTCCTGGTTTCTGCTGCATTTCACCTTGACTCTCCCCTTGTCTCTCTTTTGATGTGTCATCATCTTGCTGCGTGAATCACTTGTGTGGGCACTGGCTCACCACGCAGGCACTCAGGCAAGCACTTGCTCTCCTCACGGGCACACTTTCTTTTCTTCTTTTTCACCAGGAGGTCCCAGGGATCGAACCCAGGTCCTCCCACATGGTAGGTGGAAGCTCTATCACTTGAGCCTCATCAGCTTCCCATGACTTATTTTTTAAATTTGGTTTCATTTCATTTAAATTCTGTTCCCCTAAAGGGAATTTTTACATCTCATCTAAAGCAGAATTTTCTTTCCATGTGCACCATGTAACCCACATACCTTGATTAATAAGCCTGATTAAAGCCCTAGTCCCACTTCAGCCCTAATAAACCAAACTTTACATTGTGGGGCTGGAAACTTGTCCTTTCAAGCAGCTCCCAAATGATTTTATATATACTGACATTTGAGAAAGACTTCTATTATAGAAAGGGTATTACCTGATTTAGCCATTCTTGGCCCAAATCCTACTTGCAACAACTAGATGTGGCAGGATGAAGTGTTCACCAAACATTACATGGCTCTCTTACGTTTTCACCTCTTGTGTAGTTAGCTTGGGGCCATGTAATTCTGTTAACAGTTAAAGAATCAGTGAAATGTTTTACTGCTGACCAACAGGCTTGAAGAGAAATGAAGTGAGTCACTTCTGATCCAACATTCTTAAGAGCAGATTTTTGCCCCTGCCCCTGTGGCCCGTGTGGCCTTGGAAGCCCCATTTTCCAGATGGTACAGCTCCAAAAAGGAAGCAACCTGGATCCTTAGGAGTTGGTCCAGAAAGAGTTTCAGACTCTCAAGAAACTTTTTATGAGCAAGAAATTAGCCTCTAATTCTTGAATAACTTGAGAGGGGTGGTGGTGTTAGTTGCTTTAGCATTGTGTGTGGTATGTCCCACCCTGACTAATACAACATGATTTTGAACTGTTTTGTCACAGTTTTATTACCTTTGGACCTTATAAAGGCAGCAAAGGGATAATGGAATAAATGGTTCACAATTTACTAAATAAATCACTTAAGAACAAATGGCTATATACAGATCAGAAATCATATATAGCATGTAAGTACAAAATGCTTTTTATGTTGTACAGTACTGGCCTTACTTTCCAGTCTCTCCTCAATTAAAGAATTAGTAATATCTTTCACCTCCTACCCTAGGAGAAGAAATACTTTTGCCTTTGCCATGGATAGATCCTCCTGTTTTCTTCATCCTGGTCATACATCATTAACAATCCATCTTTTGGGTTCTCAGTTGGACAAGATTCCTATATCCGATGCCAGTCAGAGTCAAAGTGGATTGAATACTAATTTATATTTGCAGCTTAAAAGTTCACTCTTTAAGTGAATCAACTAAATTTATATGGGATTAGTCACTTATATTCCTAATTTGTTACTGCACAGGTGTGCAATGCTGAAACAAAGAACTTTGCTACACACCTGGGTCCATAACTATAGGGAATATGAATCAGGCAGTTTTGGTGTGAGGAATGAGAGATGGAGGAGCAACTTCCATGGAGACTAAATACTTTCAAAAGTCCCTTTATACTATTTGCTGACCTACTCTTGAAGCAGAAGGCCAGTTTTTGCCATTTGAACAACTTCAAAATCACTGTTTGAAAGCTTCATAGTACACAAAGAAGGAGTTGGGAAAATCCTATTCTCACAGTTTCTCAGGCACTGCAGAGAATCTTTTGTCAGTAACTGTGCCCATACTTACCAGTCTGATAGCTGCCACAATTTTTTTTTTAAACAAAGGGGAAATAAAACTCAAGCTAAATATAGTTTGCTTCTCCCATGAATAGAGTATACTAAATAACATTTCTTATGTTTTAACACATCACCTTTCCCTTAATTCACAGAACAAATAGGGAAAAGAAATCAAGTACTGTACTTTTTCCTGTTGCCTTTTCAATAATTCACTAAACAAATCCAAATAACATTCCTGTAGTCAAATAGAAGAACCTCGTGAAAAAGACTCATTGAAATCTTTTTCAGTCCTATTTAGAATTTATCCCCATTTTGAAATAGGGTCATGCTTCTTTTGTTCCTATAGAAAAGGAGTTATGATTTAAGAAAACTTTACAAAAGGGAAGCCAATCCTGATGTTATCAAACTTCCCTCTTTTCTTTTAACAGAATATTTGAGAAAATGCCAATTGGTGTCGCCTATCATCAGAACTTTTCATGATCTGATTGTTTCTGAAAACTAACTCACATAAAACTGACTATCTGACGTTCTTTAATCAGTGATATTATACTTCTTTCTGAATAGTTAGCACTTAATTTGTCTCTGCATACTGAAATAGTAAAACCGTGTCAAATATTTTGGATGAAATGATACCATAACGAATTTAATTATACATATACCCCCATTTTGGGGAGGTGGACATTGGTAGAAACTCAGACAATCCTATTCCTTTGTGGGAGTGTTAACCAGAATGCCATTTTTGTCCAGACTGTCACGGGACGGTTTTGTAATTAGAAGATGCACTCGAAAATGAAAGTCTAGGTTGATGAGGCAGAACCAGCTATGTTTTAAAGGGAAATTCTTATTAGTACAAAATATTGGAGGACAAACAAAATCAATTTTTATAGGCAGATTAACCAAATTGTTCATTATTGTAGTAAACATTGCAAAAATCAAGAGGATGGACTATATTAGCCATACCCAGGCAAGAGAATGAAGTACTATGCTCTAATTTATGTACAATAATTGTTCATACCAGCATTCTCATGGTTTGGGTAGTGACTCATTTTGTTCTATGTGACCTTTGTTCTACAAGGTTGTCTGCTATTAGAAAGTAGAAGCAATAAAAATAAAACAGGATTTTACCAGGCTAACTTTGATTTCTTTAAAATACATGAATACCAGGTTAAGGCAATAGACTACCAGGTTTAGGAAATCTGATCCCTTTACATCTCTACAGTAGGTTAGAATACTTGAAAAGTCATGTGGGTTTGTTTTTTTTTTTTTCCTGAAGGGCATTTAGTAAGATAACTTTTGGTGGTTTATTATTTCTGAATTTTAAAAGGTAGAGCAAAAAAAAAAGTCAAATTAGCAAGTTAGATAAGCACAGCCTTTTTCCTCTTCATTTTCCATTCCTGATGCTTGGATAGGCATGTTAGAGGAACACGTTAGATAGAGGAGGGTGTATTTCAAAGAAATAGCTTTATAAAGTAATTTACTGTCAGCCAGCAGGTCATTAGTAATAACCAAATCTTTTATAAATCATGAGACTGAGTAGATTACAAAAGTTGGAGTGAAAAGGACTGCCAAAAGACACAGTTTCCCAAGGTATATCAAAAAACAATGAAAGGATCTAAATGTCAATACAAGAATGTACATACACAGAATTAACTTCTTAAAGATGTTTTGCTAGATATTTTTAAACTTTTTATTTTGAAAATTCCCAAACATACACAAAAGCAAAGAAACTATTAGAAGGGGTCTTCATGAAGCAATCAACATTTTTGCTACTTCTTGTTTTAACTTTCATCCCTTCTTTGATGTTGTTTTCATTGCTTGAGTATTTTTAAAGGAAATCACAATGCCAAGTCATTTCACCCCTAAATAATGACTGTCCACATCAAAAGAGTGAGAGAATATTTTCTTATGTAGCATAATGCAATTATGTTTTAAATATCTATTCTTACTTCTCATATCTCTTAAACCATTGCAGGTTAGCAATTAGCATTCTCTTGTTTGATTTTTATTTTTACTCTCCTTTTCCCTTTACTCCTTTATAGGCATCCCCTCAATTAGGAAAAGAAAACCTACACTTGGATTAGGTTATTTTTAACATATCCCTGGAACTCTCCTTATACCTTTCTCTGGCATGGTGTATTGTTCAGAATCTTACACCAATTCCAAATTCTGCAATGCTGTTACCATGATACAAGAAAATCAAATTTAAATTATGCTCAAATTCCAAAGTTTTGTAGAGTCTAAAAAATCTGTAATTTATTTTTAAAATGAAATGGACCCATATTCTAGCTATGACTACTTTGAGGGATCTACCAGGTAATTTCTAAGATGTTTCTCCTGGGATTGTTTGGTTGCAAATATAGGAAACCAATTTAGCTAGATATAGCTAATAAATAAATTTTTTAAATGTAAAAGTAATTAACTAGAAGGAAATGTTTAAATTCTAGCCTGAAAAAGAAAAAGATTCAGACACTCTGGGGGAAGAAAGCTCTATGAAGCAGAAAGTTGTAGGCAGTCCCATCAAAGGACTGCCATTGGGATGAATCAGCAACACAAATAAAAAGTGTTTTCCTACTTTGTATCCTCTGTTCTGCTCAGAATCCAGTTTGTTTATTCTATGTCACATGCTTACCCCTTGGCCAGGAGACAACTGTATCTCTTAAAATTGACAGTCCCTCCAAGACTGCACACAATGAGGCATAAATAGTTCCCCATACAAAGATCAGGTGCTGATACCAAAAAAGGGAATGGGTGCCTAGTAGGCAAATTCAACGGTGGGGCAGATAAGAATATAGAAACTCTACCTGCCTCTTATCAGTAGCTCTTTGTCCTTCAGATCTTTTTGGTAAGTCGTTGAAAACCAGGTTTCCTCACCAACTCTAGCTTTGGTCTCTTCTACATCCATGCATTATTGTTAGGAACTGTTTCTTTTACAGGATCCCCTATGCTGGACCCTGTTTTACTTTCCTAGCTGTTAAAACAAATACCGCAGCATGGGATGGCTTAAACAATGAGCGTTTATTGGCTCACTGTTCTGAGGCTAGGAGAAGTCCAAAATCAAGGTGTCAATAAGGATATGCCTTCTCCATATAGACTGCGGTGTTCTGGGGCTGGCTACCGGGGATCCTTGGGGTTCCTTGGCTATCACAATGCAATGCACATGGTAACATCGCCTCCTTTCTATTCTGGGTTCCATAGACTGCTAGCTTCTGGCTGTCCTCTGTGGATTCTCATTCTGTAGCCTTCTTTCTAAGACTTCCAGAAATAGGATTAAGACCCAACCTAATTCAGTTGGGCCACTCTGTCACCAAAGTAACCTTCTCAAAAGGTCCTATTAAGAATAAGCTCATGCTCATGGGAATGGATTAAGATTAACAACATGTTTTTTCTGGGATACCTAATTCCAAGCCACCACAGACCCCTTTGTCAAAAAACAGTTTGCCACATACCTACAATATCTAAACTGCCTGAGCTGATGAATTCTGTACACCTGACAACGATTCTGTGACAGTACATCCCATCATCTTTTATGGGCTGGTCAGGATAGACTTTTAAAAATCTCCTTTAATTTAAACCTCTCTATGTCCTTTTTCTCTCTCATATTTGATTATCCACTGCCTTTCCTTCCACTTCAGTAGTATAATGAATAATATTAAGTTAAAAACCAGAATCATCCTCTCTGCCCTTTCTGCCAGAACAACCTCCTTCTCTATACACATGCCCATGTACACACGCACACACACCAGTTTTGTCAGTGTTAGTATGACATACAATAAATACTGAAATTTAATTTGACTGTGAGAAACTTAGTACTCTGCAATTTGCTATATAATAGGAGAGTCTGAAAACTGTTGGTCTAACAAATGTTTAAATGACAGGATAAAATGAAGTGAAGTTGTTGATGCAGTATTTCTTTTTATAAGTGAGCTAATTTCTCCTATCTGATTAGCCCACTAAAAGGTAGTTTCAGGCCCTCAATAAATATAGAAATTAGAGTACCAGGAAGAGTTTGTTCAGGAAAGCTTGTGGTTCTTCTTCCACATGTTCTCAGCTCTTCTCTGTGTCTGTGCTCACGTTTCACAGGAAGGAAGATGCTGACTGCTCAGGGATGGAGAGGCAAATCCTGAGCAATTGCTGGGGACAGAGAAGATCATCTCACAACAGCAGCTGCTTCTAGTTTCTGCTCTGGGATCTGGCAACTTCCAACACTTCCTTCCAAATTTTCCCTCCCTCTTCTTTATGCCTAAGAAATTATTTCTTGGGAAGCAGATGTGGCTCAAGTGATACAGCTTCCACCTACCATGTGGGAGGACCTGGATTCGATCCCTGGGACCTCCTGGTGAAAAAGAAGAAAAGAAAGCGTGCCTGCCCGGCAAGGCAATGCCCTTGCGAGTGCCTGCATGGTGAGCCAGTACCATGCACAAGTAAGTCACACAGCAAGATGATGACTCATCAAAAGAGAGACAAGGGGAGAGTCAAGGTGAAATGCAGCAGAAACCAGGAACTGAGGTGGTACAATTGACAGGGAACCTCTCTCCCTATCAGAGGTCTCTAGGTTCAAATCCCAGTGAATCCTAGAAGAGAGAAAATGAGAAGAAAAGACAACACAGAGAGCAAAAACAGTAGGGTGGGAGGAGGGGAAGGTGGAAAATAAATAAGTAAATCTTTAAAAAAATTATTTCCCATCTTCCCTCATATTTCAAGCCCTGACTTAAATCCAGTGTGCTATTAATTTTTAAATATCTTATTGAAACGTTAATTCTGAACACAATAGCTTTCTTTGTCCAGTGTGAAAAAAAACCACAAAAGATCGATGAGGCTGGAACCTAGTCAAGGAAGGGGAAAGGGCCACAAGATGAAGTGGAGGAAGGCATATAAGACCATATGGCCCGGGCTAAGGATTTTTAATTTTATACTAAATGCAATAAAGAGCTGTAGGAGAAATGTATTTGGTGGGGGAAAAAAACCTCACTCACCAAAATGCCCCTGCCACCACTTGTACCAATTTTTGGTGATCTCTACCTCCAGTGCATGAGAGCCATAGTGATATATTATGCAAATATGGGATTTTATATAAGCAGACTATATAGTAAGAAGAGATTTTGTTAGAATATACCTACCCAGGAGTTAAAAAGCTAAGTAAGAACCATTTGTTAGGGAAGAGGGCCTAGACAGAAGAGAGGCAATGATGAAGGTAAAAATCCCAAGTTAAGGCTGATCCCAGTGGTCTCACCTTGTGAATATTACTATCCCACAGTGAAACCATGTACAAAATCGTCAAGCAAGCTGACTTCCACCTATTCCAGTTATTCCACGATGGAGTACCCCAGACATCATTAGAGATCTTACCTCCAATTTGCTCATCTGCCAACAAGCTCAGAGCAGGCATGGATTTTGTCCTACTTTTGTAGTGCTAAGTGGGTCAACAGAGATCCACAACACCATGTCTACCTAATTCTCTAGCTTCTTACACCTTTGCAAACAACTTTTCTTCTACCTGTCTACTCCACATTCTATCCCCCGAGACTTATCTCGAGACTTCTTTAGGATTTAGTCCCCATTCTCTTTTACTTATCACTCCTCATACATATACACTTTCTTTAGTTGATCACAGTTGGTTATCACATCCAGAGGAATCTACCTTCTTAATTAAAAAAAAAAAAAAAAACAGATTCTCATTACCAGAGCCTTAGCTCAGGATCTCAAAATTTTTTTTCCTGGACAATTTTAGTGGCCTCCTAACTCTTTTCCTTCTACAGTCTGGCCCCTGTCTAATCTGTCCTCCCTATGACTGGCAGAGAAATTCTTACAGCATGCAGTCTGTTCATCTGACTCTCCTATCTAAGTCATTCCAAAGTCTCTGCAGTAACCAGAGGACAAAATCCCAAATATTTAGCATGGCAACTATACATGGTCTAACATCTCCTACCCCTGTACCCCCAACATGCAATTTCAGCTCTATCCGTAACACAACTAAATTATCTCCCCTAATATGTCTTACTTTCTCATGACTCTAGGCCCTTGGCTGAGCAGTTCTCATATCAACCTCCCTTGTCTATCACTGAATTCTAATTCACTCCCAGAGTCAATGCCAGGGTCACCTCCTCAGTAAAGGCTTTCATGATATCACCAGAACACATATCTCCTCAGTGCTCTTGCAGTAACCAGTTGATGCCTCTATTATAACTCTTCTTATATTGTTATTAATGCCCATTTATCTCACCAGAGTGGAAACTGCTCAGAAAAAAAGGGCGGGGGGTGGAGGGCGGGAGAGGCATAGTTGTCAATAGTCTCTTCATTTTAGTACTTCTGGTTACTAGCACAGAACCTGGAATATTGTGGGCATTTGTTGTTTAATAAATTAGTGAACAAGGAAATGAATGGAGGGAAACTATTCTACAAGTGTAAAAATCCGTTAAGCTCTGAGCACATGAAAACAGAGATCCAGTATAGACTTCTTTATCTGCAAATCACATAAATGCAACTTAAATTAGCTCAGGATAAAAGAGGATTTATTGGAAAGTCACTGGAATATCTCAGGTGATTGAAAAAAGAATTCATCAACAGAACAGTGAGAAAGAATGTCTGGGAAGCAGTGCAGCCTGAGCAATACCTAAACAGAGGCTGGTTGCTGCCAGTCTGTGCTTCTGAGTTTCTCCTTTGGCGGTCTCTCTGCCAGGTGACTGTTCTCTCTCACTGCTAACTTTCTACAGTTCAGTGGTTCTTCTCACTGAGGAGTTTTAGAGGCTTACTGACACCTCAACAACACCCCAGACCAAATCAGTTAGAATTTCTGGAAGTCGGTGCCAGGGTATTTATTAAAGGTTTCCACGTTGATTATAATATACAGTCAGAGTGAGAACTACTGTTCCATGTGATGGGAAATACAGTAGCCAGTAGATCCTCAGTTTCAGACCCCATCCCCACAGCTTTGCCCTCAGTGCAAAAACTGTCAAGCCTAGTTCTTAAAAAATCCCATGGAAGGAATAATTTTTGCTTGGGTTGGGTCAGGTGCCTATCCATCAATAACAAATGGTCAGGTATATGGATCACATAAAATATAATAGAGCATGCTACCACAAGGTTGGAGGGTATGTATTTAAAGCAGTAATCACTCCAAAGAATGGAGTGATGTTGCTGGAAGGAGGGTGTTTAATTGACAAAAAATATCTGAAACATGCATAGTGAAATCATATTTACAATAGAAATTAAAGTTCAATGGCCAATAAATGTTTGTTCCTTGGGTGAATGAATGGTATCAAAACATATTGAGTGATATGCTTAATGAATGTTGTTCACCTTAGGGTTGATATAAATGATAACTATTTCACATAAATGATATAGGTAGTACTACTATTACACAAACCTACTAAGTTTTCCCCCCTTATTCTCTAGTTTCTATCAGAAATGTCAATGTCACAAAGTTTGTTTTCAAATTTTGATACAACTTAATTTTCTTGATGCGCAGAAACAAACACAGGCCAATTTCACCATATGAGCCAATTTTACCTCATGAGCCAAAGTGTCAAGTCCCAGGTCAAGAGAAAAAGAAACAAAGCATGGAGAGTGGGTAGAGTGAGAACAAACTCTGAATTCTGGCATTGGGCAACTTGGAGTAGTAAGAGTTGGAAGAGAAGACATTTCCACTTGTGTCCAGGCAGTGACAGAAAGAATAAGGACAAGCTGGAAGGAAGGAATTTGCTACTAGGCAGATCTATACTTGGGTAGAGAGGGTGCCACATTCCTGAGCTGATATTAGAAAAGTCTAGGTATGTCTAGACCCACTGGTCTGTTTCTAGAAACCTCCGTGGGCAGTGGGGAGCTGAGAAAAGATGTCTAGAAGGGAGACAAAAGTATATATTATCCAGTCAGGCTTTTCAATATTTCATTTTACATTTAAAAGTGTAAATACAGGGAAGTGAACTTGGCCCAGTGGATAGGGCGTCTGCCTACCACATGGGAGGTCCATGGTTCAAACCCTGGGCCTCCTTGACCTGTGTGGAGCTGGCCCATGCACAGTGCTGATGCACACAAGGAGTGCCCTGCTACGCAGGGGTGTCCCTGTATAGGGGAGCCCCGTGCGCAAGGAGTGTGCCCCATAAGGAGAGCTGCCCAGCGCAAAAGAAAGTGCAGCCTGCCCAGGAATGGTGCCGCACTCACGGGAGAGCTGACACAGCAAGATGATGCAACAAAAAGAAACATATTCCTGGTGCTGCTGATAAGGATAGAAACGGTCACAGAAGAGCACACAGAGAGCAGACACCTGGGAGGAGGGAGGGAAGAGAAATAAATAAAAAATAAATCTTTTTAAAAAAGTGTAAATATACTATGGGAATGGACATTCCCCTGAGAACTAGAGTTGAAGAAATCTTTCACTTTTTACACTATTTATCTCAGTATTTTTGTTTTATAGTGGTTGGCATATTAATGTTTTACACCAATAAAAATTTAAATATCATAAGACTTTCATGCTAATGTGCTGGAGGTGCAGTTAATGTTGGGGTTTAAGATATATTTAGGGGATTTGAATCTCTGGACTGACAATGTGATAGCCAGATCCTGAGCCTCAACAGACTCCAGCACCTACAATCTGATTTATTGGACTTACCACACTCAGCTAAGATGGAGGTGAAGAAGGACAACCACCACACCATGGAGCCTAGAGTGATTACAACTGAAAATGGGAGGATTGCATCCAGCATCCAGGTGGAATCTGAGCCTCCTCTTGACATAAAGGTGCAATGGACACAACCAATCCAGTGTCCACATAGAAGAGGTGGCATTGGATTGGGAAAAGTGGACATAATGGACAAAGGGTATGGGGAAAGGCAGGAAGAGATGAGAGGTGGAGGCGTCTTCGGGACATGGAGCTGCCCTGGATGGTGCTTCAGAGGTAATCACCGGACATTGTAAATCCTCACAGGGCCTACATGATGGAATAGAGGAGAGTATGGGCCATGATGTGAACCAATGTATATGAGGTGCAGAGGTGCCCAAAGATGTACTTACCAAATCCAATGGATGTGTCATGATGATGGGAACGAGTGTTGTTGGGGGGGGGGGGGGGAGAGGGGGGGTGGGGGGGTGGGGTTGAATGGGACCTCACATATATATTTTTAATGTAATATTATTACAAAGTCAATAAAAAATAAAAAAATTTAAAAAAAAAAAAGAGTTAGGTGCTATAAAAAAAAATATTAAAAAAATAAAAAATACATTATAATAGAAATGAGAAAGTATAAAGTTCTTAAAAATCTCTAAATCCATTTTTAAAATATCTGATATCATTATCTTGATGAGGTAATATATGTTGATTTTGCACTAGTAGGAGGAAAATTCCTGCTGGGAGAGGAATAGTGAAAAGAACTGATACTGGATACAATTTTGATTTTCAGTGGAAGCAAACCCAAGAGATTAAGTCGAAAGTGCCGATAAACTAGTCGAGGGGGGCCTTAGAGAGACAAGTCTCGGGGTAGAAGTTGAGCTTGTATGTCTTTGTTTTTCCTAAAGCTAGCAGAGTGGCCCTTGTTACCTTTAGCCTAGCTCAATAAAATAAAAACTGTTTAAGGTATTTTATGCAGTTTACAGGGAACACTGAATTTCAGTCCCTGGTGTTGAGTTCCCTGGGGATAAAAACAGAACTTTCTCAGTGAAAGGCTGGCACGTTAGAAATTCATTCCTGCTTCTTTTCCTATGGTGTTCTCCTGGACCTAGGGCATGGGGTAAGATAGACTGTTATTATTTGTGCTATAATGCAGGAGCTCTACTGTGGGAATTTAAATTCTACTGTGTATTTTTTAAATGATTATAAAAAAGCTTTCAGGTGCAGCAGGCTTTCTGCTTCTTTTATAAAGGTTTAAGCAAATAAGCAAACAAACGACTGTGCAGTTGTTATTTAACCAGAGTCCCTAAGGCCCAATACTTCCTTTGAATACATACATATGAGCTCCTCAGCTTCAGTGGGAGTCATGACTCACATCTGAGGGCAGCGTTTGGCCCTTTGAATTCCTGTAACCGGGTTTCAGAAAGAAAGAAGAAACAGGGATAAGGGAGGTGGGAGGGGGGAATCTTGAATTATACTCGAGCCTAAATTACTGAGGTCTGTAATTCCTCTCATTGCTCAGTCAACCAGCCCGACAAGGCACTGCTTGCCCACCTCCACCAAACTGGAAACCATATTGTCGAAAGTTCCACATCTGAAAGAGCAGATGATTTAGCAAACACCTTCCCACAGATATTTTTAAGAATGCTTGTCTCTTTCTTTATGAGTAAAGTTTTCTTCCTAACTGTTCTTTTTGTCAGAGTGCCAGTTCCAAATGCAGTACCCCTGGGCTTAGGCTGCAGGGAGGCAAATGAGAAGCAGGGGAAATACAGTCCTGGGAGAGGAAGGAGGGGGTCAGAGGGCAAGGAAGGCCTGGGGAGCCTGGCTAGGGCAGGAGATGGGCTTTAGAAACCTGGAGGAAAATGGCCAAGTGAGAGATAAAATAAGAGCATACAGGATAAGAGATAAGCAGTCCAAGGGAGAAACATGAATACGGAAAAACAAGAATAGAATGAAGGGGGGGTGGGGGGGTGGGGTTGAATGGGACCTCACATATATATATATATTTAATGTAATATTATTACAAAGTCAATAAAAAAAAAAGTAAAAAAAAAAAAAGAATAGAATGAAAAGCTATATAGATGACAAGAGCAGAGCACTAAAAAAGAAAACATTCCCATTTCATTTTTGAAAATGATATTTATTATAAGATCTGTTTTCTCCCCAACCTGATCACTTTTTTACCTTTATCTGACAATATTTAAAAAAATACCAACAGAGATATCAACTTCCTTTTTTTTCTGTAGTAGAAAATATTTCACTGACCATGTTTTTTCTAATAATATAATGGAAGGACTTAAGGAAAAGGAAGACTGCTAAAGAAGAATTTTCATTTGCTTTAAAGTACTTTGGTCCAGTGGTAACTCAATCAATCCACAGCTTCAAAATAATTATGAAAAAAGTAAAAATCTACTTATTTAATTTCCAAAATCTTGACATTCAGATTTAACAAAAATAGACACTCTTCTTTGAAATAATCCTGTCAAAATAAATCTTATGCATTCATTCACTCATCCAACTAATATTTATTCTTTGTTCTAAGTGTTGGAAATACAAAGTAGAAAAAGATATCAAGTGGTCTACAACTAAGTGGGGGTAGAAAAGTCAGTGAGTGATTGTACCACATATCAGCAAATGCTAAGAGAAAGATATATTAAAGACTGTGCAAGCACAGACTGAGAGAGGAGTCCAAATGAGAAAGAGCTTGTGATGGCTTCCTAGAGAAGAAGATGCTTGAGATAGATGTATAAGAATGATGAAAATTGGTGTTATGAAGAAGGAAGTAAAAATAAGAAAAGCTATTCCGAGAAGAAATTGAGTGTGTCAACACAAGGAAGAATGATATGGAAGGGGTAGTGAGAGATGAAACTGAGAGATACACGGGGTAAGATTAGAAAGACATTTCATACTAGGCAAAGTTAGTTGGACTTGATCCTGACTGGTATAGGAAACTATTGAAAATTTTAGACATCTGATTTATTTGAACAGATTTAAATGAAGAGATTAATGTTTATGTTAGTTTAGATTAGATTAGATTAACATAACATTTATGTTTTAAGTTCATCTAAGCACAATAAGTTGGAAACACCTGGACAAGAGGCAGCAAGTCCAGTTAGGAGGCTATTGCAATACTCCAGGAAGATGGTGGTCTGCCTAGAGAATAAGTGTGGGATAAGTGTGCATAAACAGATTTGAGTATATTTGAGGGTTAGGACTGACTGGACCTAACCCTCAAAGTTTTCAAAGGAAAGTCAGGGATGACTCCAAGTTTTCAGGCCTGGGCATCTGGGTGGAGGGTGGTTTATTCACTAGCATATGGAAACCAGAAAGAGAAATAATATTTAGGGGAAGCTGTTCACCCTAAGAGCAAAGAATCAGAAAGGGAATAGACTGAGAATAACAGAACCAAAGGATGAGCCCCAGGAGACAAGATATAAGGAGTGAGCAGAGAAAGAAGATCTCCAGAAGGAGCCTCAGAGGTAAACAGAGAACAAGGGGGAAAAAATCAAGGAAAAGTGCCATCGAAAAAGAGGAGGAGGGAGAGAGTTTCTAGGAGGGGCTGGTAAATAGTGGATAATGCCACAGTCAAGTAAGTGGAGTGGTGGTAAAGTTGAGGATAGGAATGTAGTTTATTCTTTCCAAAAGCCTCATCAATGAAAGAAGAGATATATGATGTGGGCAAAGGATTCATCATCATCACACCAATTATATGATGAGGAAAGAGACTAGGAAATAAATAGGAGGGACTGGAGATTCAGGTAATGGAGTAGAGAATGGATAGAACAGAATTGCTGAGAATAAAGGAGAGGATAATATTTATTTTACCACTGCTCTTTACAACTGTAAGAGGCACAATTCGTGTTGTATTTTGTGTGAATTTTAACCTACTGGAGTACAACTCTAGGAGGCGCCATTTACATAGACTAGACTATGAATGGTACCTCCAGCATTATGTAAGGCTGACACCCCTGGAAATGCAAAACAAGCATGGAGGCACTACCCCTTTACCTTCATGTAGCTATCTGAACGATAGCCTAAACTACCTCTAGTCCAGGGGTTCTTAACAAGGGGTCCATGTGCTTGAATTGAAATTCAGAGAAACATTATTCTTGTGAGGATGTGTTGGTGTGCGTGTGATATGTTTATTAAATAATACACAGTATAGTGTGGACTTAGTAAGAGATCCGTGGTTTTCACCTGACTGGCAGAGGGGTCTTGAAACGAAAGAGGTTAAGAACCCCTGCTCTGGCCTGCTGACTCTCCATACATTGAAATCTGCATTAACTGTAGGTTAACTGTAGCTAAGTATTCTGTTCTAACACCATTCAGCAATTATTTATTGAGCCCTTCTTATGCTTACTTCAATGTTCCTTTAGGCTTTAAAGAATTAAAAAAGACGCCAAATAATCAGGAGCGCTAAACCAATTACGATCTTGTTTGAGAGGCAAAACATACCTACCCATAGGAAACTGCTATGAGATACTACAAAATAGTATGTGAATGAAATCAACCCTGAAGGTTAAAGGAGATTCATATAGTTGTGGGAAGAGGAAATTTAAGATCATCATCTTTAGTGGTTTTCAAACTGTGCTTCCTGGAACCCTAGGGTTTTGTGGCAGTGCTTCAGGAGTTCCACAAAGAATGATGCATTCTCTGCCAAAAACTGAAGTTTAAATTGCTCCAGGAGGTTATTATAAACATTGTGACAATGTTTATAATAACAAAAAATTAGAAACAACCTAAATATCTTTCAGTAGGGTTTGAATAAAATAAATTTTGTTGTCTTTATACAATGTAATACTAAATAACTGTTTTTAAAGGAAAAACAAACCTACCTACATGTTGTTAGAGAAAGATCTTTAAGATCTGTAGGTAGAAAATATAAGTTTCAGAAAAATATGCATAGTATAATTTTATTTACGTCAAAAAAGATATATATGTACATGCATGTGTTTGTGTAGCTTGTACAGGCAATAAATATTATTTCTGGAGAGATGCATAATGTATTGAGAGTTACACTGTGGGACTGGGAGTGCTGTGGAGAGGAAATGGAAAATTATTGATCTAGTGCAACTTCCTCAATGTATTTATAAAAAACTGAGATTCAGGAACACTGTGACTTACTCTAGGCCATGCAACTAATAATAGTCAAAAACCTGAAACACAGTTTAATCTCTTAATCCATGGCTTGGGATAGTTGCAAAACAAAGTCAGTCTTTCTCACCTCTATTTCCATTTCCACACCTTCTCTATCAAATTCTCTCTTGCTCTCTTTCCCCCTATCCTATACAAAGCTAGCTTTTCTCTTTACCTAATATGTACTATTTCATTCATCAAGCAGTGGGTGCTCAAATCATCTATTAATTATGGTGTTGATTAGGATTTTAGTCCATAAGAGACAGAGTCAGTCACCTCCTAGGGTAGTGAGGCAACCCCTGAGAGTCACAATAAGTAATAGTCAACTGAAACTCCTTTTTTAAAAAATCAGTTATATTGGTACATACTAATAAAGCAACCAAAACTCCTTTTGAGTTCATAGATTTTCTAGGAACAGTAGCTCCATACTCAAGTAGAAGGTGTCTCTGGTTAGGACTTTGCTCTGCCCCCCATTTAATGTGGGAGTTTAGATACTTTGCATGATTCTTCTGTGCCTCAGTTTCCACACTCATTAATAGGGACAGTAACTGAGCCTCTCACCTTACTTAGGTTACCGTGAGAGTGGGATGAAATAATGGGCATAATTATGCAGGTCTCATCATCTTACGTAGGATATTATAGTGGAGTCAGAATCTAAGCTCTGCCCTTACGGTTGTGTGACCTTGGGCAAGCTATGTGTTCTGTAATGGTCTGATTTTAATCTGTTAAATGGGAATAATAGGCGGCGGACTTGGCCCAGTGGTTAGGGTGTCCGTCTACCACATGGGAGGTCCGTGGTTCAAACCCTGGGCCTCCTTGACCGGTGTGCAGCTGGCCCATGCTCAGTGCTGATGCGTGCAAGGAGTGCCCTGCCACGTAGGAGTGTCCCCCGCATAGGGGAGCCCCACGTGCAAGGAGTGCACCCGTAAGGAGAGCTGCCCAGCATGAAAGAAAGTGCAGCCTGCCCAGGAATGGTGCCACACACACGGATAGCTGATACAACAAGATGATGCAACAAAAAGAAACAAGATTCCTGTGCCACTGACAACAACAGAAGCAGACAAAGAAGATGCAGCAAACAGACACAGAGAACAGACAACCCGGGGGGGGGGGGGAAGGGGAGAGAAATAAATAAATAAAATCTTTTAAAAAAAATAGGAATAATAATAGTACTTAACTCCTGGAGTAATTATTAGGAATAAATGAGATAATGAATGTAAAGTGTTTAGCTCAGTGCTTGTCTCACAAAGCACTCAAGTGAAGTAGTTAACTGTTTTAATTGTTGCTTTTTAAAAAAATATATTATTTGATGCATGCTCAGGTTAGTGAGTAGAAGGGCACTTTAGAACTGTCTTATCCAAGTGACATTAGTATTATTTCAGATTCTTCTTTAAAAATATATGCAAATAAGGAACTCCATTTTATAACAATCAAGCTAACACTTCTGTTCATCCAGCTAAAATTTTTTTACTGAGTATCTACCATGCACTAGGCTATGGGCCTAGATATTGGAGAGGTGGGGATAAAAAAGACACAGTCCCCGCACTCAATATACTTTGAGTCCTTTGAGCTCTTCTGCCATTCTCAAACATAAGAGCTAGCCCTAGGCCCATGCAGAAGTAATGGTATTCATCGTGGGTGTGGGGTAAAATGTCGGCACTGACAGTTACAATAATTAATCTGGAGGCTATACAGTTGGAAAAAATTGTACATATAGCTTAGCCATTCTCAAACTTTTTGGTTTCAGGATCTTTTTTCAGTCTTAAAATTCATGGAGGATCTTAGTAAGTTTTTTAAAATGTGGGTTACAGCTATTATTGTTCATTATATTAGAAATTAAAGCAGAGAAATGTTTAAATATTTATTTATTTTAAAATAAGCATAATCTAGTCAGTAATCTAGTCAATCAAGATGGTAGCTTAAGATGCTCCACAATGTCATTCTCCCAAAGAATCTTTGAGAAATTAGCAAAAATGGGCAGCACCATCTTCCTCAAAACTCCAGGAAACAATTAAAGGGTTGGAACTGAGTGAGTGCCAAATCAAGAAAATAGAGCTTTAAAAACTGTAGGAGAAGCTAGAGACATCCTTGCTGGCCACTCCCCAAACCCTTTCCAAATATGGTATGGAGCCATCCTGCTCACCCATTGTGAGCCCTGTTCCAGAGGGAGCAGAGTAACTCCTGTGCTTCTATGTGGGTTCCATACTATTGGGTGGCAGCTTGAAAGACTGAACTAGGAAACCCCTCTCAGTCTTGCCCACCCAGAATTTTCCCTGTGGGAAGATGCACCATGCAGACAGCAGTGTTTGAGATACAGTTAAGTCAATGCAGCCTGGAGCAAAAAATTGCTTAAAGCCATATAACAGAAAATGCAGGAGGGAGGGGAAATCTATTTCATAAGAAGTAAAGAAGGCATTCAAATTCCTGTTAATGGGGAAATTCTTAAGGCCAAGAGCAAGAGTGAGCCCAGGACAAAACACATCTTCAGAAAATATGGATAGAATCTTGCACTTCAGATTCATTTCAGGCAGATAGGCTCATGTTCATGGTAGGAGAGCTAAATTCTGAAAAGAGGGCACCAGCCAACAAAGATCCAATTTTCAGACAGTGAAAGTTGTGTTTTGTTTTTTTTTTTGCCTTGGTTTGTTTGGTTTTTGTTAGCTCCTGGCACTCAAGGAAATCTATGCCATATCACTATTTGTAGACACACTTAAAGAATGTAGAGTTCAGAGACTAAATCCTAGAGTTAGCATTTTAAAATATCAAAATGTACAGTGTACAACAAAAGATACAAGACAAGCAAAGAAGCAGGAAATGGCTCATCCAAAGGAACAAGATTAAAATCCAGAAACAATTAATAAAGAAGACAAGACATTTAAAATGTGATCCTCAATATACTCAAGGAGATAAAAGAAAACACAGAGAAAGAACAAAGGGACATCAGGAAACAATGAAGGAGCAATATGAAAATCTCAACAAAGAGATATAATTTTTAAAAAAGAACCAAACAAAAACACTGGAATTACAGACCACAATAAATTAAATGGAAAATTCCTTAGACGGTTTCAACGGTATATTGGAGCTTACTGAAAAAATAATCAGTGAAATCAAGGCAAGACAGTTGAAATCACCCAGGCTAAGGAGCAGAAAGCAAAAAAGAATTATAAAAGCAAAAGAAGAGATGTGTGATAACATCAAGCACGCCAATATACACATCAAGGGAGTACAAAAGGAGAAGAAAGAGAGAAAGGAACAGGAATAATAGTCAAAGAAATAATGGCATGAAGTTTCCCAAATTTAAAGAAAAACATGAATATTGTCATTTAAGAATCCCAATGAACCCAAACAGGATAAACCTGAAGATAACCACACCGAGACACATAATAGTCAAACTGTCAAATGCCAAGGACAAGGAGAAAGTGCTGAGAGCTGCAAGAGAAAGCAGACACAGAAAAACACACAGCAAATGGACACAGAGAGCAGACAACTGGGGAGGGGAGGAGGTGGGGAAGTGGAGAGAAATAAATAAAAAAAATAAATCTTTTAAAAAAAAAAAGAAAAGCAATGTGTTATGTACAAGCGAATACCAACAAAATTAAGTTCTGATTTCTCATGAGAAACCATGGAGGCAAGAAGAAAGTGGGAGGAAATATTTAAAGTGCTGAAAGAAAAAAATTGCTAACCAAGAATTTCATCTGGTGATGCTGTCAATCAAAAATGAAGGAGATTGGAAGCAGATGTGGCCCGAGCAATTGAGTTCCCACCTACCATGTGGGTGGTCTATGTTTTGATTCCTGGTGCCTCCGAAAGAAGACAGTGAACTGGCGCAACAGGCAGGTGTGGCAAGCTGACACAAGAAGAAGAAGCAACAAGAGACATAAAAAGAAAAACATAATGAGACACAAAAAAGTAGGGAGTAGAAGTTCCTGGTGCCTCCTAAAGAAGATGAGCAAGACAGTGAGCTGATGTAATGGGCAGGTATGGCAAGTTGACACAACAAGACAACACAACAAGAAACGCAAGAAGAAAAACAAACATGAGAGACACAACAAAGCAGGGAATGGAGGTGGCTTAAGTGATTAGGCACCTCTCTCTCATATCAGAGGTCCCAGATTCAATTCCTAGTGCTCCTAAAGAAACAAAGAAGGCAGATAAATCAAGTATAAACAATGAGGGGGAGGGGAGAAATAAATAAATAAAATAAATCTTTGAAAAAAATAAAGGAGAGATTGAAACTTTCCAAGATAAACAAAATCTGTGAGAGTTTATCATCACTAGACCTTCCCTATAAGCAATGCCAAAGAAAGTTCTTCTGACTGAAAAGAAAGGACATTAGACAGTGGTTCAAAGCAGTACAAAGAAAGACCTCCAGTAAAGATAACAATTTGGGTAATTATAAATAACAGTACTACTGCACTGTATTTTTTGGCATGTAACTCCACTTCTTACTTCCTGCAGGTGCTAAAATGCAAATGGATAAAAAAGTAATGATAAATATATGGTTTTGGACACCCAATATATAAAGATATAATTTGTATCAAGTATAGCAAAAAGATGGGAGGATTAAAGAACACTGTATGTGTATGCTATTGAAGGTAAGTTGGTATCAAATCAAACACAATTTTTATATATTTAGTATATTAAATTTAAGCCCCATGGTAACCACAAAGAAAATATATGAAAATTATATACAGAAAGAAATGAAAAGGGACACAAAATGGTGCAATACAAAAAATCAAACAAATCTGAAAGAAGGCATTAACAGAAGAATTGAGGGACAAATAAGGTATAAGAATTACAAAGACCAAATAACAAAATGGCAGAAGAAAGCTATGCATTACCAGTAGTTACTTTAAATATAAGGCAGAAATTGGCAGAACGGATTAAAAAAGCATGACCCAACTATGTGCTATTTACAAGAGGCTCACCCTAAATTCAAAGAAAGAAGTAGGTTGAAAGTGAAAGAATGGGGAAAAAAAAAAAAACGTACCATACAAAGAGTAACCAAAAGAGAGCTGGGGTAGATTTACTAATATCAGATAAAATAAGCTTCAAGTCAAAACCTGTTATAAGGGACTAAGAGGGTCACTATATACTGATAAAAGTGTCAATTCAACAAGAACACGTAACAATTATGCACCTAATAGCAGAAGCCCAAATACAAGAACAAAACATTGACAGATTGAAGGAAGTAATAAAATGTTCTACACTAGTAGTAGGAGAACTCAATATACCATTTTCAATAATGGATAGGACATTTAGACAGAAGATCAATAAGGAAGTAAAAGAATTGAATAATACTATAAACCAGCTAGACCTAAAACACATATGTAAAATAGTTTACCCAACAGCAGCAGAATACCCATTCTTCTCTAGTGCACATGGATCATTTTCCAGTATAGAACATACATTAGGACACAAAACAAGTCTCAATAAATTAAAAAATATTGAAATCATAAAATGTATCTTCTCTGACCAAAAGGGAATGAGGCTAGAAATCAACAACCAAAGAGAAATGGGAAATTCACAAATATATGGAAAGTAAACAATGCAGTCTTAAGCAATTGATGGGTCAAATAATAAATCATAAAGGAAATTAGGAAAAATCTTAAGAAAAATGAAAATGAAAACACAACATAACAAAACTTTTTTTAAAAAAAGATTTATTTATTTCTCTCCCCTTCCCTGCCCCACCCCGGTTGTCTGTTCTCTGTGTCTATTTGCTGCGTCTTCTTTGTCTGCTTCTGTTGTTGTCAGCGGCATGGGAATCTGTGTTTCTTTTTGTTGCATCATCTTGTTGCGTCATCTCTCCATGTGTGTGGTGCCATTCCTGGGCAGGCTGCACTTTCTTTCATGCTGGGTGGCTCTACTTACAGGGCTCACTCTCTGCGCATGGGGCTTCCCCACACGGGGACACCCCCGCATGGCAGGGCACTCCTTGCATGCCTTAGCGCTGTGTGTGGGCCAGCTCTACATGGGTCAAGGAGGCCCGGGGTTTGAGCTGCGGACCTCCCATGTGGTAGATGGACACCCTAACCACTGGACCAAGTCCGCCGCCCACAACAAAACTTAGAGTATGCAGCAAAGGTAACACTGAGAGGGAAATTTATAGCTCTAAATGCTTATATGAAAAATGAACAAAGTGCTCAAATCAGAGACCTAACCTCACAACTGGAGGATCTAGAAAATGAAAAGCAAACTAAATGCAAAACTAGCAGAAGGAAGGAAAAAATGAAGATTAGAGAGAAGAAAAAGGAAATAGAGATTAAAAAAACAATGGAATCAATGAAAACAAAAGTTGGTTATTTGAAAAGATCAATAAAATCAACAAACTTTTAGCTGAACTGGAAAGGAAAAAGATGTAAATAAGTAAAATGAGAAATGAAAGAGGGGACATTACTACTGACCCCACAGAAATAAAGAGGATTATAAATGAGTATTATGAACAACTGTATGCCAACAAATTAGATAGCTTAGATAAAATGGACAAATTCTTAGAAACACACTACCTACCTACACTGACTTAAGAAGAAATACCAATAACAAGTAAAGACATGAATCAGTAATCAAAATCCTCCTAAAAAAGAATAGCTGAGGATCAGATGGTTTCTCTGATGAATTTTACCAAACATTCCAAGAAGAATTAACACCAATCCTGCTCAAACTCTTCCAAAAAATTGAAGAGGAGAGACCCTAATGCCCTAACACCAAACATCACCCTAATACCAAAGCCAGATTTAAAAAAACACAAGAAAAAAAATTATAGACCATGAATACTGTTGTAAAAATCCTCAAGAAAATACCAGAAAGCTGAATCTATCAGCACACTAAAGAAATTATATATCATGATCAAGTGGAATCTGTACCAGATATGCAAGGGTGGTTTAGCAAAATAAAATGAATGTCATAACCATTTTAATAGAAAGAACAAAAAGCCACATGATTATCTTAACTGACACAAAAATGCATTGGACAAAATCCAGCACCTCTTCTTGATAAAAACACTTAGCAAACTATGAATAGAAGGAAACTTCCTCAACATAATAAAAGTAATATATGAAAAACCCACCACTAACATCAAACTCAGTGGTGAAAGACTTAACACTTTCCCCTTAAGATCACGAGGAAGACGGGGAAGCCCACTGTCACCGTTGATATTTAACATTACACGGGAAGTTCTAACCAGAGCAATTAGGCAAGAAAAGGAAATAAAAGGTATCCATATTGGGGAGGAAGTCGTAAAATTCTCCTTATTTGCAGATGCCATGCTCCTATACATAGAGAATCCTGAAAAATCAACCATAAAGCTCTTAGAGTTAATAAATTCAGCAAAGTGGCCAGGTGCAAAATCAACACATAAGAATCAGGGGTGTTTCTATACACTATTAATGAATAATCTGAAGAAGAAATTAAGAAAAAAATCCATTTACAATAGCAAATAACAGAATCAAATACCTAGGAAGAAATTTAACCAAAGATGTAAAGGACTTCTACACAGAAAACTACAAAACATTGCAAAAAAAGAAATCAAAGAAGACCTGAGTAAATGTAAGGACATTCTATATTCATGGATTGGCAGACTAAATATTGTTAAGATGTCAATTCCACTCAAAGCAATTACATATTTAATGTATTCCCAATCAGCCTTCTTTACAAAAATGGAAATGTCATTCTTCAAATTTATATGGATGGTAAGGGGATCCAAATAGTCACAACCATCCTGAAAAAGAAGAATGATTTTGGAGGACTCACATTTCCTGATTTTAAAACTTATTTCAAAGCTACAGTAATCAAAACACCATGGTACTGGCAGAAGGACAGACATATAGATCAATGGAATTAAACTGAGAGCTCAGAAATAAACCCTCACATCTATGGCCAATTGATTTTTGACAAGGGTGTCAAGTCCACTTAATAGGGAAAGAATAATCTTTTCAACAAATGATGCTGGGAACACTGGATCTCTATTTGCAAAAGTATAAAGGTACACCTCTACCTCATACCTTATACAAAAGTTAATTCAAAATGGGTCAAAGACCTACAAATAAAAACCAAAATGATAAGACTTCTGGAAGAAAGCATAGGGAAACATCTTCAGGACTGTGTGTTTCTTTGGACTTTACACAAAAGCACAAGCAAAAAAGACAAAATAAAAAAATAGCTAAAATGGGACTTCATCACAATTAAGAACTTTTTTGGATCAAAGGACCTCATTGTGAAAGTGAAAAGACAACCTACTCTATGGGAGAAAATATTTGGAAAACATATCTGATAAAGGTTTAATGTCCAGGCTAAACCAGCTGAACAACGAAGAGATGACCCAATTTAAGAGTGGTCAAAAACCTTAAAAAGACATTTCACCATTGAAGATATAAAATGGCCAAAAAGCACATAAAAGGTTGCTCAGCATGTTTAGCCATTAGGAAAATGCAAATGAAAACCATAATGGAATATGATTTCACACCCACTAGAATGGCTACTATTTAAAAAAAAAACAAAAAAAAAACCCAGAAAATAACAAATGTTGGATGTTGGATGTTGGAAAGAATGTGGAACAAGGATCTCTTGTTCACTGTTAGTGGAAATGTAAAATAGTGCAGACGGTTTGGAGGCTTCTCAGAAAGTTAAGTTTAGAATTATTAATACCGTATAACCCTGCAATCTCACTTGTAGGTAAATACCCAAAAGAACTGAAAGCAGGGACTCGAACAGATATTTGCACATAGATGTTCATAGTAGCATTCTCACAATCGCTAAAATATGAAAGCAACCCAAATGTTCATCAACAGATGGATGAATAAACGGAATGTAATACATACCTACAATGTAATATTATTCAGCCATAAAAAGGAATGACATTCTGAACATACGACAATACGGATGAACCTCAAAGACATGATGTTGACTAACAAAAGGATAAATATTGTATGATCTTACTGATATGAAGTAATTAGAATAAGCAAACTCATAGAGTCAGAATCTAGAATATAATTTACTTGGGGAGAGGGTGCGGGTAGGGTATAGGGAATTAATGCTCAATTGGTAAAGTTTCTGTTTGGGATGATGGAATTTTTGATAATGGACAGTGGTGATGGTAGCATAACTTTTGGGATGTAATTAACATCACTCAATTACATATTTGCATGTGGTTAAAAAGGCAAATTTTAGGTTGTATATATGTTACAAGAATACAAATTTTTAAAAATAGTACTGTACAGCACAGTGAACTTTAATGTAAACTATGGACTATAGTTAATAACACTATTATAATCATAATGTGTCAATTGTAACAGAAGTACCACAATTTAATGTAAAGTGTTAACATTAGGGTAAACTTTCTGTGTGGGTGTGGTGGGGCAGTATACTGGAATTCTAATTTCTAAGTGTTTTTTTCTGTAAACCTACAACTCCTCTTATTAAAAAACTGCCTCCCACCCTCAGTAAAAAGAAAGCCCAGTAAACTGCACAGTACATAAATAATAAGCATAAACCTATTCCATGTCAACATACATAACTTGCTTTTTGAAAAATAATTATATAGTTGTGGTATAGAATAGACAACTTGCTGACTTTTATCCTACTTTTGAGGAAGGAGATGGTAAATGAAAAATGAGCTATTCCATGATGGCGGATATGGTTATTACAGCTGTGGTCCAAGGATACCTATCATGACAGGTGGTTCAGTCATACAAATGCCCATCCAGACTGCTGTGCGGATTTAGGACTTTTAGGCCATCAACATTTTCCTGTCCCCTTTTTTTCTCTGTCCTTGAGAACTGCCTCTCCAAGGATGTTGCTCAGAGATGAAGGTTACCATGCATGTTGTGCAAGGGAGAGAGGACTTCTTGGAAACTCTGACGCTTGGTTTTCAAGCCACAGATCTTGGCACAGGTGCTTTTAGGAATGATTTTTTTAAATGCAGCAATGAAATGAGGGCATGGCCTCAGCCCCATACAGGAAGAGGAGAAGGAATTAACTTCATAAATCTCCACTTTCGTTACAAGTGGGTCAAGGACCAAGTCCAAACCTTTTGTCAACTTTGCTTATAAATTAGTCTTCCCCAACCTGGGGGAAGGAGAGAGAAATAAATAAAATATAAATCTAAAATAATAATAATATAAATAAATAAATAAATAAATAAATTAGTCTTCCCTACCCCATGAAGCTGTGAGCTTCCAGAGCAAGAGCACAATTCTACTCTTTGCCTTTGTCTTTATACCCTAATATCTCTCACTCTTTGCTGAGCACTTAGGAAATCCCAAATGTCCAATGTGACAGCCATCAACTCCCTTCTGAAATCTTTCTTTTACAGTTATCAATGTCTATGTACAATATTATCATTTTCCCAGTCATCAAAGATAAATTGTGAAAAAAAAAAAAGATAGGCATCCTTGATTTCCTTTCCTCCCTTATATACCAATTCTGGTTTAACAGTCTGAACTCAGCGAGGTAGAAACATGCAACAATTTTGCTTTTCCTCTAGTTACTCTTTTGACAGTGTTCTGCTGAATTTCCCTTTTCTTTCCCTTAAACATCTTCGGCTGATCATATAGCTTTTTGGTTACTTTCTGTAGCCCAGGATAAGACTCACTTCCAGTTATTTAAAAGTCTAGTCCAGGTAAAGTAAAAATTTTGCTTTTGTTTCCAAATCAAAACGTGTCCCACATCCCTTGCCGAGGCTTGCCCAGAGAGGTACCCATACTGGGAGGGCTCATCCCACCTCCAGGTCAGGGGCCTCTTGCTTTGACTGCCTGGTACAACCAAAGGATTTTGGTGAGCCAGAAACTGTTGTGGGTCTCCTCTTCTCTCCCTTTCCATTTGGAAAGATTTATTGGGGTTATTCTGTTCCAGTTTCATCATTGTCTGTTATGGGGAGTGGGGCAAGATGGCGTAGGGGTAATTATCTTATTTAATTTATGAGTCTCTGAATGCAAATGAGCAAAGTTCAGCCCTGACATAGAGTCTATCATGAGATCCTGCACTTTGAGCCTAGTTGCATGAATAAACGGGAGATTTGGATTATCTTCCTTGGGGAAAAGGTAAGTGAATGGTGCAGAATGGAGGGACCAAAAGGGCAGACAGGGACACTTCGCATTCTTGCTGAGAATAACTGCTGCTCCTTCCTCAGAGGGTGTACCCATCCCTACCCCAGTGACTTATTTTGGCCAACAAAGTGAAAGCAAAAGCACTGTGACCCACTTCCCAGCAGAAGCTTCAAGGACCCCTCCCTCCTGCCATGAGAGCCCTTAGTGTCCAAGACAGGGGTAGTTCCTTCAGGCCAGATTCAAGAGGCCCAGCAGACCACCAGCCAATGTATAGTGTCAACTTGCTGTCATAAATCAGTACGATTTGGGAGTTATTTGTTTCCACAGCATAACCTAGCCTTAGCTTGTTTTAATCCTTTAATTGTTCCACATGCCTTACAACGTCCTCTCCTCCCCACACTTTGCTTATTAAAGCCTGCACAAATGTAACAGGCTAGCTGCACTTTGCTTCTAATACAAACTCTACCATTTCTTATCTGTGTGACCTTGAACAAGTTACTTAACCTCTCCTCTCATCAGTTCATCTTAAAAATGAAGCAAATGATAATAGAATATTATTTTGATTAGATAATTTATTATCTCACCAGTTCCTGGCATGTTATAAGCACTTGATAAAAATTTTTTTTCTACCCAACTTTATTCCTCACAGGAGAGGTAGATAGGGTTAGGCATTTACTTGATTTTTTTTTTTCCCCTAAGAATTTCCTACTTCAAAGATTTTTTAAAACAATCTGAATAATATCCCTAAACACCTAAAAAGAAAAGGAATATTCTAAGTCCAGTAGGAGTCTTAACTTATGTTATTTTCTTCTTCTACCTTTGAAGTCCCGATATCCTTTATTTGTAATTTCATAACATAATGACTTAGGAGTTTTTGTATTCAGGCCTCATTCTCATCCCATATGCCTTACTATAAGTTCTATGAAGGCAGAGGTTATATTTTATTTATCATTATAGTTGTACACTGTCATATATAGAGGTTGTTGGAATATTTATACTTTTTATAGAAAATAGAAATTATGAAATGAATTCTAAGAGTATCATAATTAAGGATGTTTTCTACAAATATGTGTTCCACTCGGATATCATATTAGAGGGTTTATGTCTGAATCATCCAAAGACAGACCTGCTTGGAAGAGGCCAGTTAGCTTCGGCAACAAAGGGAGCCTGCAATGAGGCACACGGAGCACAAGCTCCCATTTAATTTTTTTTTTCCTGAGGGTTAGAAAATATCATTTGAAAACCTAAAAACTGTAGGCTCTATGCTGAAAAAAGAAACAAAAATTTCTAATTGGA
The DNA here is from genome assembly GCF_030445035.2 of Dasypus novemcinctus. Taxonomy (NCBI): domain Eukaryota; kingdom Metazoa; phylum Chordata; class Mammalia; order Cingulata; family Dasypodidae; genus Dasypus; species Dasypus novemcinctus. The sequence continues at coordinate 105,444,749 of NC_080679.1, read as the reverse complement.
CATTGTTTTTGTTTTCAGTAAAACTCAAGTTCCTGGCTTACTTCTGTTTGTTTGTTTTTCTCTGGGAACCAAGTTGCTGTACTACACTCAAGCATGTATCATTTCGTGACAATGACTCAGAAAGCAGTGCAGATGTCATGGCTTACCTAGTCCCTAAAAAATGACTACCATGCAGGAAATGAAATAAGGTTCCTGGACTCAGCAGAAATGGGGTGAGGATAGAGAGGCTGCTTTGAATTTGTGGGCTTTCCCGGACTACATTGGAAACATCTCATGCAAATCCAAACTGTATCTGGGTCACAGATAGTTTTGACCAGTAATTTCTGAATATATGTTTAGGCCTCTAGTCCATGTGGAGGGAGTGGGCCTGTTTGGAAAAATAAAACAATTTGAATAATTTAGGTAGTTCAATATCCTCTCAGCAGCTAGGATCTTTTTCTGTTTCATAACAACCTAGTATTCTAAGAACCATTTCCAAGGCTTACTACTTATAAAAAAAAATTAATCCAGTTTTTAAACCAAGAAACAACTGGCTGGAAACACGAATTGTATCGCTGTATTTGACAAAGCATTTAGTCTCTTATTTCTCTGGAAACCTGTCAGATGCTATTTAGAAACTTTCTTCAGTCTTAGTTATAATAAAGCAAAAGTACCTAGAATTCTCTGGGACATAGACTGTCAGGAAATGTTAAGTGCAGCGTTTTTGGGGGAACGCAGAGACTTTTACAAGATGACTTCAATATGCAAATGGAGAAGGATTTAAGAATATGCAAATGGAAAGATCTAAGAATGAGGAAGGATTTAAGAAAAATAGAGAAATCAAGATGTAAAGCAAACTATTTCATACTTGCTTTAACATCCTGGCTTTGTATACTCTTCTGAAAAATGGGGCTGTCAAATTTCTGCCATAACAGAGAAGTTTTGGGGGGAAATCCCAATGATGACCACAGCCTAAAAATGCATAGTCTAGAGGGGAGTTTCCGATGGAGTTGGCCACTCATTCAAAGTGCCCCCACAGTAACTAAGTACTTGCCACTAGCATTTATGCATAGACAATAGGAGTTAGTACTAAGAATTCTCAGGGGGAGAAATGAACTGGGAAGATGTGAGCTGGAGTCACATTCAAGGATCTCAACAAACATGCTGCTGAAAAGCATTAACCCTGACTGAATTTGAATCTAAATGTTATGGCTCACTCTGTTTTGGCTTCTGTAAAAAACCACACCAACAAATGACTACTAGATTGATTTTCACGCTGGACAGTTTTGTCTCTTTTCCTAATTTGTGGTGAAGGCAAAGAACCATTTAGGTATCTTTTTTGTAAGCGATAGACATACAGAAAGTGAAAAAAAGAAAAGTATTTCGGACTCTACATCACGGAGTTTTGACATTGAGTACTTTACTGACATTTCACTTCCCAACATTGCACTCCAAATAGAGTGTGAACGTGTTTTATCCAGCAACAAGAAAGAGATAATGGAGTAAGAATTGGAGTTTGGAGTCTCACAGATGAATGAAACACTGCTTTTGACTTTGGACAAGTCATTCAATCTTTCCAAGTCTCAGTTTCTTCATCTGCAAACTGAAAATGGAGGTAGTGCTTTTCTCTTCCAGTTATTGTGAGATTGAAATCATCTGGACTGGCAAACCAGCCGATGCCACTTGAAGATGTGGAATCTGTTGTTGGTATTCCCAGGGTTTGGTAAACCATAGACATCTAGCAAGTATTTAATGAATGAATGAAAGAATGACATACTGAAGCTTTATCAAGTACAAGATTAGCTCAACAATGTTGGTGCTCAATAAATGTTATTTTCCTCTGGGTAAGGTAACTGTGGAGTTACCCTCAAAGTTCAGTGTGAGGCTTTAACAACTTCCTCCCTTCCCACCAGGACTTGGATTTGGGCCTGGATGAGAATAGGGGCTGAAGGGAGTGGGGCAGACATTGCCAAATGTTGCAATTATCATTTGTCTACTTTCAAAGCAAGTGAAATGTGGGGGAAGAGCAAGCCTCATCATGATAGAATCTTTTAAATGAGTGAAATGTCATTTTTCTTCATTGAATTCTGCAGTTTAGCCATTGGGATACAATTGAATTCTTTTGGTAATTATTTATTCCTTTAGACAAATGCTTAATCTCCTAGAGAATTTGTTCAAAGTAAATATGCTGCAGAACATTCTTCTGAATTAGAATTTTATTTACCCCATATTTCATGTGAAAAGTCTGAGCCAATTATTAAATTGAAGTTGTATATATGTCATTCAATATTCTAGCAATTATGAGTTACATGTCTTAAATAAGGATTTAAATGATCATTTCCATACATATGATCACTGCATTAATTTTATGATACATAATGGCCTTAATTTTTTGTTTCATTGTAATACTGTTATTATAGTTTAAGTCATGTTTTTTTTTCTGCTCAGCAGAAACACTGAAAAGATGACAATCTGATATACATCAGAAATACCTTGAATACTGTTTATAAATTAGTGAAAGAATAATAGTACAAAATGTATCATATAAATGACATAAGGAGAAACAAATGCCTGAATTGAATTTAAAGTAAGGAAAGATTTCTTTTAAAAAACCAGCAGAGGAAAGGATGAACTAAAGTTATTTTCCTAAAGTTACACTTTCTTTCCTGAAGACACGCCTTGTGTTAGCAATCTCAGGGCTTCCTTTTTAACAAGTCAAATCATCATTGGGGTAATAATAAATCTTCATACATGAAAGAAATTTTTAGTTAATTGGCATTACAAACTCTTGGTGTGATAACTCAGGATTGGCATTGATGAGTATGACTTTTTCAAGACAGACAGGAAAGGACTGTAAGAATGAATTGTATAGCCAAGATATATACCCTTTTGCTCTGACTACAGAATTCAAATGTTATTGAAACCATAGAAAGTTGCTGAGTGAAGTTAAATCGGAGGGACAGGGGAGGGGAGAGGTTTAAGGTGTAAGTGGATTGAGAGATAAAGAAAGGTATACAGGACTACTAAACCTCAAAATGAAGATGAAAACAATTTTTTCAAAGGGGGAGTGGAGAAGGAGAACTAATACAATCATCCACATATAGGGACTGAGTGTTTCGGAATATCTTCCATTATGAATAATAAAATGCAAAGTGAATTGTCAACGCATTTTCTTTAAGGTATGGCTTGCTAGGTTTTAATTTCATATTCTAGGAAAATGAACCATCAGGTAGGCACATATTCTGATCCATGAAGGAGAGATAGGTGGTTTCACTGAATTTTAGAGATTAATATCCTGCTTTAAACTAAGAAGGCCTGGAAAAAACTTCATTACAATTCTGAGGCATTCTGTAAATGTCATTAGTAACATACATTCACATCTTCACCTTTTGGAGATATTTGTTATCATAGACAATGGCCGATATTATCAATAAAAGAGCATTAATGAAAACTGAACTTTTAGCCACTGTAGATATTGAGTGAGAACTCTGAAATTAATATAACAGCCTACTCCAAGGAAGTGGCTGCAAGTAACCCAATGGGTCAAGACCCAGACCCTCTAAGAGTCTGGAATTACTTTCATTCATTTTTCCATTTATTTGAAGAATGTAGGTTCTTTCTCTTTGTCCATATTTTTTCTCATGGATATTCAATCATATCTTCCATAACCATCAATGAAATTTACTATTTTTTAGAATATCCCAATTCCTGAGACAGTCCTGTTTCCTGAGGGGAATGGAAATCTACCCAAAGCCCAGCCTGTCCTCTTAGGCAATGGTAACTTGCTTAGCCTCTGCTAGCCACTTCTTATCGGGTGCCACAATCCATCCCTGTTTACTACTTACTATTCCTACTTGTCTTGTTACAAAGTCCCTTCACAGTGGTTTCCAACCTGCCCTCAGTGGTACTCCAAATTATACTATTGTAGTGGATACTGGGGTGCTTTGCCCCAGAATCCTTTTTCTGGTTTGATATACCCATGCCCCAGCTGTTGAGAAGATCAGCTGCTGAGGCTAGCAGCTTTGCCCCCCACTGGGAACTGCCTTTCCAATGGTTAAAGTCCATCCCAGGGGTCAGGCCAAGTCTAGACTGGCTGATGAGAGAGTACAAAGAATCAGTTCATTTTCCTTATTATAGGATAATTCTGATGACCATCTCAGTTCTCCCTATAGAATTAACTGAATCTTCCATTGCAACCAAATTGTAGGCCAAATTCTCCCTCTGCCTAATCTTGCCTTCCTCACTTCCTTGCAGGCCTGTCTCCCGAGATCACTTTCCAATGAACCTTCTGCTTGCCACTTTCAAATTCAGGGTCTACTTTCAGAGAATCCAATTTAAGCTAACTAGGATTGCCTTATTATGAGGATCACCGCTTCATGGGTGCTTCTTTTTTTTAAATCTTGTTTTGTTTTGAGATAGGTAGATCACACAAAATGTTACATTAAAAATTATAAGAGGTTCCCGTATACCCCACTCCCCACACCCTGCACTCCTCCCACATCAACAATTTCTTTCATTAGTATGGTACATTCATTGTATTTGATGAATATATTTTGGAGCACGACATGGATTATGGATTATGTTGTAGTTTACATTCTCTCTCAGTCCATTCAGTGGATTATGACAGGATATATAATGTCCTGCATCTGCCCCTGCGATGTAATTCGGGATAATTCCGGGTCCCAAAAATGCCATCATATCACACCTCTTTTTCCCTCTCTCTGCCTTCGGCAACTCCCGTGGCCACTGTCTCCACATCAATGATTTAATTTCATCCATTGCTAGAGTCAGAATACCTCTATAGTAGAATACCAGTAAGTCCACTCTAATCCATATTTTATTTCTCCATCCTGAGGACCCTGGGATGGTGATGCCCATTCCATTTCTAAATTGAGAGGGGACTTCAGTCCCACATGGCTGATGGATGGGATGCTCCTGCTTGCAGTTGTAGACGCTCTTGGTTCCTTGGTGTGGTGGTTGACCATCCTCACCTCCTTGTTAGCTGACCTGGGTAAGTCCAACGAACTGGAGAGTAGGTGTTGCAACTCTGCTGAGGCTCAGGGCCCAGATGGCACTTGGGGGCTTCTGATATTCTGCTTCACCCATCAGAATCTTAAGCATCAAAGTAATTCTGGATTGATAGAGGATCTATGGCGTCATTCCTTCATTTTAATAATTTATTCCTCTTGGCCCTTGCTTTGTCTATCGTCTACTTCTTTCCTTTTCACCCTAGCCCACTCCTCAGGCTTTGTTGCCTAAAACCTGAGTCTGTGCATGGTGTACCCAATAACTGAGTGAGATATGATCATGAGCACAAAACCCACCATAGTGCAATGGTTCCCAGAGTTTCGGTTAACCACTTTTGGATTCTAGAAAATTTGGCAGTCCACTCAAAAAGATTCTTTTGCATCTGTTAAGTATGGCATTCCATACTTAAGTATGGCATTCTATACTTAAGTATGGCCCATCTATATCATTAGGTGGATAAAATTCTCACTTGCCCTTTCAGTACTCAAACATTTTCAAGGAAATTTCCTTGCATATTCTAGAAAATGTGCAGCTTTCAGAGTTGCAGATTGCTCTCATGTTACATTTTTTCTTTTATCCATTGCTTACCTATTACTTTGCACTGAATATGTAACCTACTTAGCTCAATATTGCTTCTGAAAAATATGATAAAATCAACAAGTATCATCTGTTGCAGCAAAATAAAAATTACCCATTGATCTGACTTTCATATCACACAATCAAAAGATGCTATAATATGTTTCTTGAGAACTACTTCTGAAACTCTGCACTGTATTAGTAATTGCCATGTAAGATATTCTTTCCAGCACACTGTATGCAGCTCTCTTTAGTAACTCCTCAGTCCATTCCACAATGAGATATCTGAACCTGAACCCACATTTTTCATCAGAGTCATGTGGTCCAAAGTGCATAGAAAAGAATAAGCAGACCTTTACAGAAGGCTACCTGAAAAAGACTTATTCGTGTTTGGCTCTGTCTGACCTAACGAGCACACAACTGCCTCCTAAGGGCCATTATTATTGTCAGACCTGATGAACCAGCAACTTCTGGTGGTACATTCCAGTGCTTCTCAAAGTGTGCTGAGGCTCACTGGAATCAGAATCACCTAGAAGCTATGCAAAATGCACATCCCTGAGTCCCTCCCCAGACCTACTCAATCAGAATTTGGGGGATCATGCCCAGAAATGTATGCTTTTAGCAAGTTTTCCATGTAGCTTTTAATGGACACTAACGTTTGAGAACTGCAGAGTTATGAAATGGGTATATATTAACCAAAGGCCCAGTCTCTTGATGGGGAAGTAGGGAGGCTGGGACATGGTCTTTTCTAAGACTCTTCTCTTCTGCCTCCTAGTACCTTCTCAGTGTCTAGCTTCCTTTTTGCCTTAAGCCCCTTACTCATCTGAACCCACCTGCCCTAAGCGCTAGCATAACTAATCCCAGTTTCTTTCTTTCTTTATTTTAAAGATTTACTTATTTATTTCTCCCCCTACCCCCAACCCCGTTGTCTGCTCTGTGTCCACTTGCTGTGTGTTTCTCTGTGTCTGCTTATCATCTCTTCAGGCGGAACTAGGAACTGATCCTGGGGCACTCTGGAGTAGGAGAGAGGTGCCCAATCTCTTGAAACACCTCAGCTCCTTGGTCTGCTATGTCTCCCATTGTCTCCCCTCTGTGCCTCTTTTTTATGTTTTCATTTTTAATACATTATTTATTTATTGATTGATTGATATCCCCTCCCCCTGCCCCAGTTGTCTGTTCTCTGTGTCTATTTGCTGCGTCGTCTTCTTTGTCCGCTTCTGTTGTTGTCAGCGGCACAGGAATCTGTGTCTCTTTTTGTTGCATCATCTTGTTGTGTCACCTCTCCGTGTGTGCAGTGCTATTCCTGGGCAGGCTGCACTTTCTTTCACCCTGGGCAGCTCTCCTTACGGGGCGCACTCCTTGTGCGTGGGGCTCCCCTACATGGGGGACACCCTGCGTGGCACGGCACTCTTTGTGCGCATCAGCACTGCACGTGGGCCAGCTCCACACGGGTCAAGGAGGCCCAGGGTTTGAACCGTGGACCTCCCATATGGTAGACGAATGCCCTAACCACTGGGTCAAGTCCGCTTGCCTGTGCCTCTTTTTTATGTTGCATCGTCTTGTGTCTTCAGCTCTCTGCTCAGGCCAGCCTTCCCTCACCAGGAGGCCCTGGGAATCAAACCCTGGACCTCCCATATGGTAGATGACAGCCCAATAGCTTGAGTCACACCTGCTTACCCCCAGTCTCTTTAAATCAAACCACCCATGATCAGATATTTCTCTCGTGGACATCAGGCAGAAATCTGATTGAACCAATTAACACATACAGAAGCAAATCAATATTAGACCCTTGATTTTGCCAGAGTCAGAATACAGAGTGAGAGTGTATTCTCTTTCTTTTTCTTTCTCTTTCCCTCCCTCTGTCTCTTTTCCTCCATTCTTCCCTCTTTCCTTCCCTTCCTTCCTTCTTTCCCTCCTTCCCTCCATACCTTCTTCCCTCCCTCTTTCCTTTCTCTCTTTCTTTCTTTCTCTTAGGTATACTTACCAATAATATTTCAGGTAATATGGGTGTAGCAGTTTCATATTCTTCGTGAATTTCAAAAATAGATATTGAATTATGTTTGTGAAGTGGTCTGGGCATATTAGATCGTATTGGATTCAAATCTTTCACTTTTACTTGATTGAGTTGTGATTAGGACTTTGATTGGGCCACATCAGTAGGATGTTGAGTCCCCGCCCCCTTGGTGAGTGAGCACTCACAGAGAAAACCACACAGCAGAGCAGAGAGTGGAGTTTTTTAGTTTTGATGTTGGCATTTTGAGCTGGAGCCCTGGAAGTAAGCACACAGAAGAGCAGAGCAGCTGAGCCTGGAGAGAATCGAGCCCCAGAGAAAGAGACAGAGCTGGTCACCTGATAGTCTACAGCTGGCCTTGTGGAAAAAGCAGGACAGCTGACCCCAGAGAGAAACAAGCCCAGGGAAGAGAAGAACCCAGGAAGCCTGAACTCTTGGCAGACATTGGCAGCCATCTTGCTCCAACACATGGCAACAGCCTTTAGTGAGGGAAGTAACTTATGCTTTATGGTAACTGTACGCTTCTACCCCAAATAAATACACTTTATAAAAGCCAATGGGTTTCTGATATTTTGCATCAGCACCCCTTTGGCTGACTAATTCAGTGAGAGTGAGAAATTTCTAAGTAGAGGAAACCAAATAGCACACTATACCTTCTGCAGTCTTAACTACTAGAACTAGCTTCTCTCCATTATTTCAGCTTTTCAAATTTTCTTCTTTTCTCTACTTCTGAATCCAACATTTCTCTAAAAGCTCTGTATTTTCCCCAATATAACTGGAAGCAATAGTGAGGGTTCAAACAGGGAATAGGCAGGAAGTGATGGGGTTGGGGTTTGGGACCTTGTCTATTAAGTATTGTCTTTCCTTACATATTATTCCTACTTATCTAACTATCTTGATGACATGGAACTCTTTTTCCCAAGGCCGTTCTCTGCATAGCATCATATTCCATGAAACTCCACTCTACACAGGATCCTGAAGTCTAATGAAGATATTTAACATAAATATCTTCACAGAAACCTTGTAAAAATCTCTGGGTTTCTCTGCTTTTCCCTAAAATTTCCCCCGCAAAAATGGTCTCACCATATCCACATCCCCATGTAGTTCCCACATGGTTATGTTGTCTCAGGTCCATGACTCCCCCACATTGCATCCTCATCCTTCACTCTCCTCAAGTGGGACTGCCCTTCCTGACGCCCCAAAAGGAGAAATCTACTTCTTCCTTCCACTCAGAAATTCTGCTGAATAACATTCCCTGCTCCTTATATACATCGTGACCTGCTGAAGCTTTGAGTACAGTGCCCAGGGATCTGGAGGTCCAAAATAACCATGTCCCTCTTCAGACCCAGCTACTCTTCATTATTCCTGCCCCTCTTCAGGAAACATGAACTGTCATCTTCAAGAAGGGAGAAAGAAAGAAAGAGAGAGCCCCTTCTGGGAAGTGAAGATATCCTTTTCTTCTTTGTAGTTCTTCACCCCCATCTTCCTGCTCCTTTTACAATGTCAGGCACATAGTGGGTACCCACTTAATATTGGTTATTGAATGTCATTCTGCAAAATGAAATTTTCCTGCTAATCCCAAACTGGTTTTATGTAAATTTTTGAAGTCCTACAAATTTTCTTAAAACTTCTTCCTAATCAAATGTAATTACAGATAAGCACTTAATGAAAAAAATAAGTAAGTCTGGAATTATCTGCCAGTTTGTATTATTTGTGCTATTGCTTTCTCCCATTAGTGTGATTGTCGTGAGTCAACTATACTGAGAAATATCTAAAATGTACCCAAGATAAAAATTGAGATAAAGAGGAAGGGAAAAACATTTATTGAGTGTACTTACTAATTTCTGCAATAACCCAATGAAGAATGTATTTTTATCCCCATTTTCTGAATGAGGAAACTGAGGCTCAGAATAGTGCAGTAACTTGCCCAAGGCCATACAAACAAAGTTAGTAAGACCAGGATTTACACTCAGGTCTGTCTGGCTCCCAAGTCTGTACTCTTTATCCACTGTAACATGTTGCCTTTTGATGCTGGATTTTATCCTACTTTGGGGAGTTGTCTTGGGCTTACTCTAGCTATTTTGTAGATGATGAAGAATCATTTTTGTCTCGTTAAGCTTTAAACACCAAAGAACAAAGTACATGCTATTTCTACATAGGACAAGCCATTTGGAATGTTGTATAGAGGGTTGTCATTTTGAAGTACTCTCACACATAGTAATTGCTGACCCAGTGCAAGAATCAAACACAAAAATTGCCAGAGTCTTATTTATTATATTGTACTAAAGCCAGCAAACCTAGAAATCCAGATCAGTATTGGCTTTCCAGCTCCTGAGCTGAAAGGGATCCAGATAGAGTAAGCTGCTTTTCTCATTGTCTTTTTTTCCAGAGGCCCCAAGCTAAGGCATCAGTTGCATTTGCCCCTATATTCCAACTTGAGTACTAGAGTGTGGAAGTGTGATTCAATCCCTCTTGTCTAATGCCTCCTATTTCAGTCTACCACATCATTCTTATTTTACTTTTTGTTACACTTTTAGTTTAAGTTTCTGGGCATATGAAAATAAAATGTAAAATATGATAGGTACATCCCTTAGTGATTTACGGAGGTGGATTTCAACTTCCTTTTAAGGCCAAAACTATGGATATTGCTTTTGTTTTATTGTTTCTTATCTTCCCATCTGGGCTGTAAGTTTCCTTTAGGACATGATCCAGGTCTCATTCATCTTTGTAGCCTCTTCTCTCTCTCTCTCTCTCTCTCCACAATGCTTATTCTAGTGTCTTTCACATTGGAGGTCTTCAACAAATGCTTATTGATGTATTTGGGTAAATAAATGGGGATGGTAGAGGCATGTAGTTCTATTTTGCCCAATGCCAAAGAAAGCAGCCTCAAGGTCTCAATAGTTAACAAATTTCTGTTGCAGTCTGTGTTTAAAATGTTTTGCTCAAAATTGACAATGGCCTCTATGTCACTTAGGATACTTTTAGCTGCAAGTAATAGAATAATAAAATAAAAGTGCCTTCAAGAGTAAAGTAAGGGAAGCGGACTTGGCCCAATGGATAGGGCACCTGCCTACCATATAGGAGGTCCGTGGTTCAAACCCCGGGCCGCCTTGACCCGTGTGGAGATGGCCCACATGCAGTGCTGATGCACGCAAGGAGTGCCGTGCCATGCAGGGGTGCCCCCTGCGTAGGGGAGCCCCATGTGCAAAGAGTGTGCCCCGTAAGGAGAGCCGCCCAGCACGAAAGAAAGTTCAGTCTGCCCAGGAATGGTGCTGCACACATGGAGAGCTGATGCAGCAAGATGACACAACAAAAAGAGACACAGATTCCCATGCTGCTGACCACAACAGAAGCAGACAAAGAAGAACACGCAACAAATGACAGAGAACAGACAACTGGGGGGGGGGAGGGGGGGGGAGAGAAATAAATAAAATAAATCTTTAAAAAAAAAGAGTAAAGTAAATGAGAAGATATAATGGAGAGTCTGGAGGAAGATAATTTCAAAGTTAGTATGGTGTACACACATTATCACCAAGGATCCAAGGACCTCTCTGTCCATCCTTTGTTCTCTCTTCCTCAGGGCATCATGAGCACCAGATGAATGCCTCATATCCAAGTTTTTTGTCCGCCCAGAACTTATTTAAAACATAGGAAAGAAGGGAGAGGTGGATTTCCTCACTGATCTTTCTCCTGTGATCAGTGAAGAAATCTTTCCCAGAAGTCCTTCAGCATACTTCCCCTTTCCCCTCTTTGATTAGAATGGGTCACAGGTGAGCTATGTTACCACTCAGCCCTATTGGCTTAGACTGCTTATGGTTCATCCACTGGGAAGAGAGGAGAGTTCCACTCTTTCTAAGGTATCTCCAAGTTGACTCCCTGCTGTCTCCTACTTGGACAAAATCAGGATGGAGGTCACAAGACAGATAGCAGCATCTGCTACCTCCTATGTGAACTAATTTGTCCCAGTTTCTGTTAGAAATGTGAGCTAGCTTATCAAGAACAAGGGTCTGGGGCTCAAATTTATTTATTAAATATCTATTTAATTTAATCTGCATTCTATCAATCTAGGAGGTAAATATATTCACCAATTTACAGATCAGGATTCAAAGGCTCAAGGAGGCTAAAGAAATTGCTCAAGGGTATACATAAGCTGGAGAAAATCTTGAGGTTTAAATCTATGTGCATCTGACTCTAAAATCTGTGCTCCTTTTCCTATGTTTTGGGGAGACCTTCTTTTCAATTTTTACTCTTAAGAGAATCCCTAACCAACACTCAAAACTGTGTGATCTAGAAAAGACAATATCCTAATCTGAGTTAGGAACAAAGAAGGCATAATTGAATGCTTTTTCAAACCTGAGTTGAGTGATAGAAAGAGAAAATAAGTTGCAACCTTTTAGCCCCACTAATATTCTAGAAAGCCACAACCTGCCTAGGCCCAGTACTTTCAGTCTACAGCAGCAGTTTATAACCACGGTGGCTAAGCATCTTGATGTTTTTTCCGATCAATTATGAATCATAGTGTAATGTATTTGTTACCTATAACAGTTAAATGTCAAATTTGACAATGCTTTTTTAAATTAATAAATTAAGGGGGGAAAACCCATTTACCCTCAATCGTGTTCTAATATAAAGCAAAGCCTTAGTGGAGAGAGGAGTGAGTGGAGATCAAGTTAGCATGCCAGAAATTTCACATATCTTGGAACCTAACTTATCAAGGTATGCCCATGGTAGTGCTACCCATACAGGAGCACCGTGCAGCACGGCTGTCCTGACAGAAAACAATGTTGAGAACCATTAGTCACCCTAATTGCCCTCTAGGCATCCCACTTTCAGAAAGAGACCCTTTTCAGGTTGAATCTGCTATTTCTGAGGCTGGGACATTATACTTTTCGTTCTTCTTTCTTGGAGTGAGTTAAGCTAGAAATTGGTTCTGCCCTCAGGATAGTACAAACCTGTAATTGCCACCCCAGTAACCGTTCTCCCTTCTCCTAGCAGTAGCCCAAATTTTCATCGGAAAACACCGCTATTCTTAGTCATGTGATTTGAATCGGACAGACTCCACTCCTAAATCTTTAAAGCTTTCTCAGTACATCCCTTTCTTTTGCTTCCTTAAATTTAAACCTTTGACTAGTTTAACCACTTGAGATTACAATACTATCACTTTGTTAAATGTAAACATTTACAATATCTTACAATTTGGGTAAAGTCTGTTTAGGCATGCTTTCTTCAAATTTTGATATAATGTAAGAGACTTCTGCTTCTCTTGTTGTCTGAGAGCCTGGGTCTAAACCAATGAGCTCTTTCCTTGATGTTGCTCTGCTGAGGTGCCCGAGTCCCACTGGGAGAACACCACCCGCCATCTCACAGGGGATCCTGGGACCCCACTGTGCTGTAGTCTGCCCAGTTTTCCTCTCTCTCTCTTTTTCCTCCCCTGTAGATATGGCTTTACGGAGAGAAACCATTTTTAAAATATTCCTCAAAGCAGCAAGCCAACAAATTTTGTTGTTTTCTGCTGTTCTCAAGGAACATGAAGACAGACCTGCCCAGGAGTAAGAAGTGGAGGCTGAGCTTGTGTAATGACAGCAGTAACAGAGGCAAAAAAAACCGGTGTCAATCAGGTTAAGCCCTGGGGAGATCACCCAGGCCTCTCTGCCTCTGTCTCTCTCTCAGATTAGGTAGAAATGCAGGTCTTTTGTTAACTTCAAGACCTTGGTGTCAAGGTCTGGTCATGAGAGAGGAGTCTGCAAGGATATCTCCGTAACCGTTCTTGATCTTAAACTCATTCTTCAAAACATTGCTTCTCTAAGAACTGTGTTAACATTGGTCTGTCTTTACTAAGCTAAGTTCCATGTAAAGCAAATCTGATGTAGTATTTATATCTTCCTTTGGGAGGAGAATATTAAAAGATGGTTATTTTAAAGATAACTTTGTTTTTTAAAGATTTATTTATTTATTTATCTCCCCTTCCCCGCTCTCCCCGGTTGTCTGCTTTCTGTGTCCATTCGCTGTGTGTTCTTCACTGACCGCTTCTATCCTTATCAGCGGCACCGGGAATCTGTGTTTCTTTTGGTTGCGTCATCTTGTGTGTCAGCTCTCCAGGTGTGCGGCGCCATTCCTGGGCAGGCTGCACTTTCTTTCGCACTGGGCGGCTCTCCTTATGGGTGCACTCTTTGCACGTGGGGCTCCCCTATGTGGGGGACACCCCTGCGTGGCAGGGCACTCCTCGCGTGCATCAGCACTGCGCATGGGCCAGCTCCACACGGGTCAAGGAGGCCCGGGGTTTGAACCACGGACCCCCCACGTGGTAGGCAGACGCCCTAACCACTGGGCCAAGTCCGCCTCCCAAAGATAACTTCTTTATGTAAAAGAAAATAGCTAAGCTGGAGTGATATTGAAAATCCAGTTTTAGAGATGGTAAGAAAATTCTTTAGGGTATGGAGTCCTGAGCCAGCAGAATATTTCCTGTCAGATTCATTTTTAAATTTGAGAGCAGAGAATTTCTAGTCTGGATGGCAGCTCTTTCTCACAATGTTCTGATGATGTGGTTGGTTCCTCAGGCACAAAGCCATGTAAAGAGCCCTGGTTTTCTCAAAAACTTTTTTACTGGGGACTCCTATGTCATATAAAGGAATTCTAACTGTACTTTTTTCTAACTGAATTTTTCAGATGCAAAAGTCAGAGTGGCTAGTAAACTTTTAGTTCATATTGTCAAAGAAGGAGGAGGAGGAAAAAAGAAGAGGAGGAAGAGGAATGGGAAAGGAAAAGGAAGAAGATGATGGCCACAACGTGATGCTTTAAATCTTTGAAATTGGATGTTGTGGGAGGCATCTAGATATGCTTTCCTGATTAATGCCATTTACCCTGGTGGCCTTCATCTAGAATTATTCAGTACCCACATCCAAAGTTTCAGCACTCTGGAACATTATCCCACTTGTGGAGACCCAACTCGTCCAAACCAATAACAGAAAATGTTATACTCCCATAAAGGTTAAGCAAAAACGAAACTAAATAATACACACAAAAATACAGAAACAACTCCCCAAATATGGAAAATATCTGTTATGTAAATTAAACAAATTATAGCCATTTTTAAAATAAGATGAATCAGATTTTAAAGAATAACAATGTTGATTTGTTTCTTGAAGCCATTCCATAGAAACATATATTACAGTATTATAATGATCAACGCTCTGGTTCATTATGTTATGATGATTTAACTCAATATTCTGGATCCAGGCAGTCATTTTTTTTTTTAAACCTCAGATGGTATAAATATCCATATACACAATACAGTTGGAATTGGTGGTAAATTTATTTTTCTCTCCATTTATGGCAACAGACCTGTTAAGTGTGTGCCTGAGGGGCTGCGATTAAGAACTAGGGAAAACACTGCTTTAATAAAGTTGGGATCAGTCATTTTAAAAGAATTCTTATGCTCAAAACTGCTAGAGAGCTGACCTGTTTACGGGAAATAGTTCTGCTAGAATTAGAAGTGGAAATAAGGAGATGATAATGAAATACAGTTTAACCGGTAAAGGGCGGTGAACATATGTATCACTCCACACCATACAAATATGCTGCCAGTTTAGATATACAGTTGTGGTTCCTTTTGTTAAGCTATTTTATTTCCTGTTAAAAAGGCTAACTTTGAAATACTGTTTTCAGGAAGGAGAGATAGAACAAGAACTTCATTAAAATGCTTAAATTATTTTCTGAAAAATTGCTCTCATGTTTAATATAATTCCATGCTGTCCTTATAAATCACCCATTTATTTATAGCTTATGGGAAATAAGGTTCAGTCTTTACTGCTCACTGTGGTGAAAAATCCACATCTGGAAGTCACTAGTAGAAGGTGTTGTTTTAGGTGAAAGGTCAAAACTTAAGTGGATGTGATCTATCAATCAAGCACTTGCTCCACTGCTGTGGTTACATTCCAGCCATATTCATCTCTTTTGAATGGGGTAGGGCCACTTAATTTCTGAGACTTGAGATGGTTTTCTTCCTTCTTCCCCTATAATGCAAGGAGGCTGTTCATTGACAATATAAATCATGCCCAAATCTTACAACTTGATTTTACTCTTTAATTGGCAATTGTGAAAAATATGTAATTAACACCCAGGATGGTTGACATAATTTAATCTGTTGTAGTATGAATTTTGGGGAGTGGGATGGGATTTAAATCCAAAGTTTGATTTCAGTCCCATTCAAAGGAGTTTATAACTGAAACTGCAGGAGGATCCTGAATTCATCATTGTTTGCCCATGCCATACTCCTCACTCTTCCATGTCTTTGAGCATTACCCTTTCTTTTCGACCTGATAACCTGGTATTGATTCTTCAAGCCCAAACTCAAATAGTCCCTCCTCTTCTCTGAAGGCTCCAGGAACTTCTCTAGGTAGAGAATTTAAAGAACAACAGTGCTCTTTCTGCTCCCTGTGCAATGTTCTGTTCACATCTGAGCTTCCATATGCTGTTCCTCCTCTGTTTCTGTTGTCTAGCACAATAGCTGGCATTTATGGCAATCAATAAATGGCTTTTTTTGTGTGTTGTTGTTGTAGTTGTTTTTACAGATGGCCTTATTAAAACAGTTCTGGAGATGTATCCTGCCATCCTTTGATCATAATTTACCAAGGTATAGCACCTATTTAGATTATTAGAAGAACAGAAAGTAACTGAACAGGAGAGTACAAGTTAACATAATTCTAGTGAGTATACTATTTATCACTTATCTATTTATTTGCCTGTCTATATCTATTTCACTTTTTAATTTTTCAATAGGATGGTCTTTTAGGTTGCCACACACATATTTTTCAAGCCAATCTCTGTGGAAAGTTTTGATTACAAGGGCTATCATACTGTTGTTTTCATAGAGGCTTAAAAAATACTTGGCTGAACAATATAACTGAAAAAAAAAAACCTGAAAGATTTGAGGAACAAAAAGTTCTAAAGAAAACCTAGTATTCATCAGAATGAAAATTAGCTGAAGGAAAACAATAATCTTTAAAACACACATAGACATGCATGCATGCGTCAAAAAAGAGGTTTTCCTGATATTTGGATCATCAGTTTTCATCTCAAGCAGTTTTCCGCCTGAGTCTCTTTTGAGCTGTGCAAGAAGTTCCCCATATGGGCTGATTAATCTGACAGGCAAGGCTATATCATGATTTTAAAGTCTCTAAAATATGCAAAAGACGAATGGGAAGGTTCAAACTGTGAGCATTGCTTCTGCTGCCTTGTTACAAAAGGTTTACCCTTGTGACTACTGCATTATCACCCTGGATTATCTATTTAGAGCAGCCCAGGCCCCATATCTAGAATCAACACAGAACAACCTCCTCATTTCTCATGCTCTGAGGCTTCTCTTCAGACTGATAATTGTCAGGCATTCCTTCCTCTCTCAGCAATCCAAGGCTAACACCCACCAGGAAACAAAGGGTCTCTTTGAGGACGAATCTTGAGACTGTCCTGGTCCCCTAAAAATTACATGCTCGAAAAATGTCTAAGCACTGGAAGTACTGTGTGACTTTGAGAGAATTCTCTGTAGACCTAACTGTAGGAATGGGTTTTCAAAGGAAAGATTCCCTCCACCCAAGAGGGAAGAAAGAAAGGCCAATTGTGGAAAGAAGTCAAAAGGAGAGTCACTGAAATAAACTCTGTACACTTTTGCCCCATGGCCAGTGTCCACGACAGTGGCCATTTGCCAAATACTCTCACTTGTTGTTCTCACAAGCACCCTGTGAACTGGTTATGGATATTGTTCCTATTCTACAATAGGGTCAGTGATTTAGCTTGGTTAAGATCACATAGCTAGGGAGAGGCAGAGCTGGGACTCAAACCCAGGTCTTTTCTCTTTCAGAATGCCTGTGCTCTCACCCCACGACCACAGGGCTTCTTGTTCTAAGCAGAGAAAGCTTCCTTAGCCAGAAGCACCACAGCAGCATAGGTGCCTTAGGAAAGCATCTCAGAATTTGCCCTTTACAACCTCTCATTTGACTGATGGGGAAACTACACCAGAGCCCAACATTAAAATGTTCTGGTTTTGCTATACTTAGCTTTAGGAGAAAAGACAAAAACATGAGAGACCCAGTCCCTATCAGCAATTTCATGAGAGAAGCCAAGGAATGCAATTTTCAGGGAAAACCGGTGCTCACTGCATATTCAGTCTTGTACAAGAAAAATGAAGCTCGGGATGTTTACGCTGAGGGACTGCAGGGTCCTCCACCACCTCCGTTAGATCCGTGAGCTTCACATTCTGGGACTAAGTAGCTGATAAGATGTGTCAGGCATGGTCACAATAGCGGGAGAAAAAGTTTTGTAGTCATCTCTGTGACTTGCGAAACCCTGTTCAATAGTATACTTTGGCTCAAGAGGATTTCAGTTGGCTGTGGGGGTATTGTGTCTTTCCATTTCCTTCTATTTGTTGTAATTCTATTTAAATAATTGTACACAGTCCGAAGCAAGGATAGACTCTGTGTCTGCTACCTCCTTGGTAACTTCTCCTCACCATTCTTTCTTTCTTTGTTTTTTATTTAGTTCTCTCCCCTTACCCCCCGGTTGTCTGCTCTCTGTGTCCATACGCTGTGTGTTCTTCTGTGACCGCTTCTATCCTTATCAGTGCCACCGGGAATCTGTGTTTCTTTTTGTTGCATCATCTTGTTGTGTCAGCTCTCCGTGTGTGCAGCGCCATTCCTGGGCAGCCTGCACTTTCTTTCGCGCTGGGCGGCTCTCCTTACGGAGTGCACTCCTTGCACGTGGGGCTCCCCTACACGGGGGCCACCCCTGTGTGGCAGGGCACTCCTTGCGCGCATCAGCACTGCACATGGGCCAGTTCCACATGGGTCAAGGAGGCCCGGGATTTGAACCGCGGAACCTCCATGTGGTAGGCGGACGCCCTAACCACTGGACCAAGTCCGCTTCCCACCATTCTTTAAAAACAGAGTGTATTCAAAGTATGTTCCAGCATATAGAGTTCTAAGATACAAATTCAGCCTCGCTTCCTGTCTTCCAGTCTACGTCCTGTGAGGAACTTACGTAGCATCTATGGTGGAGTCCTTATAAAAAGTCACTGTGACATATGAAGTAAGGAACTGTATTTCACAGGAAAGAACAGATGAAGACGGCATGTTCGCCTATCCTGTGATATATACATATGGCTTTTATTTTATTTACAAATTGCTAATAGAAATTGTACCTATTTTCATGCCTCCCACTATCCTTCACTTCACTGCAAGATACATTACTCATGTTAGACCCAAATTTACCTCTGGCCTACACAAACCTGCTGTTATCTAGTTGTTTGTTACTGTAAATTACTGACATCAGCAAAGCTTTGT
The DNA here is from genome assembly GCF_030445035.2 of Dasypus novemcinctus. NCBI lineage: Eukaryota > Metazoa > Chordata > Mammalia > Cingulata > Dasypodidae > Dasypus > Dasypus novemcinctus. The sequence goes on along the minus strand of NC_080679.1, from coordinate 105,425,822 downwards.
CAGGAAACTGAGGTAATTGAAAAGTCCAGAGAAACTGAAAAAAAAAAAAAAAAAGCATCCCAGATTACTTCAGGCGTCTTCCTTTTTTTTATCTAGTTCATGTTCCTCATCTGAGTCATTGCTCAAATAGTTTAAAGGCTATGCTCACATTCAGTACTAGGCTTAGGGCTTATTTATTCATGTTTCCCCTTAACCTACTTCACTGGTACTGATTTGCCTCACTAATTTAACAATTCGATAACCGGAGGTCAGTAGTGGAGGCTGATGCTGCTATGTGTAGTTAGTGGTTATTTGAGAAAGGTAATTGTCAGGCCATGTGGGTAGAATTTGTGTGCCTCAGTGTTTTAAAATATTTTTTACAAAATTCTTCAGGTTTACTAAATTTTGAATTTCTGGTTTGTATCAGGGTCCTTCCTCAGCTCCTTATTTTTACTTCATTTTCTTTCTATACTACCTTCTCTTTTGTCATTAAATTGTCCTATTTGTTTATTAACTGGGTTCAGTGGAGGACTAGATGTTGCTGACTGTCTCTTTCTAGAGACTCACATGGGTTTCAGGCTTTGTGCCAGGGGCTGAAGTCAGTGTTCATAGTCACTACCTTCCGGAACACACTGTCTTTGGTAAAGCAACCTTTGGATAAGTGCATCGATGAAGTGGGTATGGGCTGCTTACAGGAACCTGTGGGAGGACATTTTTAAGATTAGGGTTTCAGAGGAGATTTTGTTAAAAAGGTGACCCTTGTGCTATGTTCTTTTTTTATTTTTATTTTTAATCAGGTCGTTTGTCTTTTTTATTTTTTTAAAGTTTATGATTTATTTTTATTTATTTCACTCCTCCTCCCCTCCCCCTGTTGTCTGCTTTCTGTGTCCATTCGCTGTGTGTTCTTCTGCGTCCATTTGTATTATCAGGTGGCCCTGGGAAACTGCATCTCTTTTTTGTTGTGTCATCTTGCTGCATCAGCTCTCCATATGTGCAGCGCCACTCCTGGGTGGGCTGCGCTTTTTTCACTTGGGGGGGGGCTCTCCTTGTGCAATGCTTTCCTTGCATGTGGGGTTCCCCTATGCGGGGGCGCCCGTGCATGGCACCTCACTCCTTGAGTGTGGCAGCACTGCACGTGAGCCAGCTCACCACACAGGTCAGGAGGCCCTGGGAGTCAAACCCTGGACCCTCCAAATGGGAGGTGCTCTATCAGTTGAGTTATGTCTGCCTCCTATTGTGCTATGTTCTGAAGGACTAAAAGAAAGTAGACAGATGTGTGTCCAAGCAGATGAAATTGGAGGAAGGGTCAGAGTTGAGGGAATGCGAGGCAAGAAGAAGCCAGCTCCTGAAATCTTTGTGAGCCAAGCTCAAGGATATTCAATGTATTTTGAAGACTTTGCGGAACCACTGAAGTCATGATGAAACTTAGGCCAGTTAATTCAGTGGACATCTAGTGAATATCTGCTTGATGGCAGTAACTCACTGAGAACTGGAATTACAAAGATAGCATGGCCTCTACCCTTAGGGAGCTTACATGCTTAGGTAGGAGAAGATAGACTTGTAAACTAAAAAAAAAAAGTGCCAAAGAGCACTTTTGGCCAATGTAGAAATGTGGGATGAATTAGAATGTGATAAGACCACAAGTATTGTTAAGGCTGTGGTGTAGAGGGGAGGAGACTAGTTGTTTCTCTTGGGCACATTATTCTTTTCAACCATTTGTAAGGAAAGATGTCAACATAACAGTTGCTAAGCGTATGATAAAATAATGTTAAAGTAAGTGTAACATAAAGAGTATCAAGAGGAAACGGACTTTGGCCCAGTGGTTAGGGCGTCCGTCTACCATATGGGAGGTCCGCGGTTCAAACCTGGGGCCTCCTTGACCTGTGTGGAGCTGGCCCATGCGCAGTGCTGATGCGCGCAAGGAGTGCCGTGCCACGCAAGGGTGTCCCCCGCGTAGGGGAGCCCCACGCGCAAGGAGTGCGCCCGTGAGGAGAGCCGCCCAGCGTGAAAAGAAAGAGCAGCCTGCCCAGGAATGGCGCCGCCCACACTTCCTGTGCCGCTGACGACAACAGAAGCGGACAAAGAAACAAGATGCAGCAAAAAGACACAGAAAACAGACAACTGGGGGAGGGGGGAAATTAAATAAAATAAATAAATCTTTAAAAAAAAAAATAAAGAGTATCAAGAAACCTCTTTAAAGAACATAAAATACACCATCCTTCTATCTGTTAGTTCCTTCACCAGCTGTCAGTGACAGATTCGTCCTCAATGACAGCCACATTAGAACCAGGCAGCACCTCGGGGGGGCAGGGGAGCCTGGAGCCACGGTGACCAGCTAAGAGGGTATTATGACAACTCTTTGGGTTTGATGTATGTGTGAAACAAGGGAGTGACGATGGTGATAGAGGAAGAGGGTACAGGCAGGAAAGATAACAGTGAGCATGACTCATAAGACCTAATAATGCAGTTAGAGATGTAGCAGGATGACTCTCAAGATCTTCACCTGAGTGGCCTTGTAGGTGATCCCAGGTTTGGGGGAATGGTTGTGGTGGGGGATATGACTACGTCCATTTTGGACACGTCAAGTTGGAGGTGCCTTTGAAACCATCAGGTGGTGATATCCAATATTCATTTGAATGTTGGGTGGGGAGGTGAATTTTTGAGTCTTTGGCGTATAGGTAGGAGTTGAAACTGTGGGTGTTCGAAAGGTCACTGAAGCACTGAGATCAGAATGAGAAGAACAGAGAGCCCCAGAGGGAAACGCTACCATTTAAGAGTTGAGTAGAGAAAGCTGATCGTGGTCAGTGGGTAGGAGGAAAACCAAGAAGAATGTGGTTAGGGGGTTAAAAGAGGACTTTTAAGGAGGAAGTCATCAGTGGGGTTAAAAGCCTCTCTTCTATGTGTAAGGATGTGCTATGATTGTCAAAATAAATTAAGGACATTAGGGGCGATTATTATGGCTAGTAACGTGCAATAACTGACTAATGGCGTATAAAAATACCACAAAGCTTAGAGAAAAGTAAATTAAACCAGGCTCTCAGGATGATAGACCATCTTCTAGAAATGGCAGCCCTTTGTGAAGATGACGTAGCGTTTCGTGTGTTTTTCTGATAAGGAGATGAGAGATTTTCGCTGAACTGTTCTCTCACTTTCTTACCAGTGCCTTTTGTGGCACACTCATGGGTGGGCAAGCAGGTGGAGACATGACTAATGGGGCAAACAGAGCTCACAGGGATATCTGAGCCCTTGTATCAGAACTTGGTCTCACTGAGTCCCAGTTTTTGACTACTGGCTACCGGAGCAGTATGTGAAAACTCATCTCAGTTCATTCACCCCTCTCTTGGGCTTTCATGTCGCCTTCCGTGGATCTTCCAGGATCCTTCCTAAACCTCTGTGAAATAAGAATGTTGCAGGTAATATTAGCTGATTTCACAGGAGCCTAGAGCAGTAATGAAACCGAAGAGAGGGTGGATCTCAATTTCTATTACCGGATTTAGGCTGCAAAAAAAAAGTAGAGATCTGCTTGGATTCCCTCCCGGCGCTCTACCCCACCCCACCCTCCCATGCATAATTTAAAAATCTGACTCTGTTTTTCTCTGAAATTTCTTACCTGAAGCTAGGTTTTGGTTCCCACAGAACACCCTTTTCCTCTGCTTTCTGGTTCTGCCATTATCTTGGTCTGCCCTCTGACACTGTTTCCCAATTTATGTTTTCCTTTCTCATTTCCCTCTTCTTAGCACTGACACAAGCCACAAACCTGTAACCATAATGTCTGACTCACTCGGTGCTTGTCCTGTTAATGGACGCCATGTGGAATAGTGGGGCAGGAAAATACTCTTTACAGGAAGCCAGACGATAATGCTTGCACTTTGTTGCCCTTTGAAACAAGAATTTAATTATCCTAATTAAAAAGATTACCTTACAGAAGACATTTGGGAAAAAGAGTAGGCAGTTTGTCTTTTTCCTGATGGCATGCATTTCAAAACCAAAAGGGATATTTCGGCTGCTATTTGTTTTATCTGTTAAAGCAGAGGCCCAAGAGAATGGGGAGATCAGAAATTGATCTTGATTTCTTGACGCATCCCAAAGTGTGAACTCGGAAGCCCCGACTGTGGTTTGTTTGGGGGGTGAGGGCAGATGCCAGCTCCTTTCTTTCCCATTTCTCCCTCCTCCTCCATGGTCCTTTGCTTCCTCAAAGCTTCCATCGCCTTACTCCTCAGGGGCCCACAAGCGCCAGACTCTCCAGGCAGCAATTGAAAGCCAGACCTGCTCTCCTCTTCACTCAATACATGTTCAACTTGCCTATGCCCCACTCCCTCAGGGCTCAACTCTCAGCCATAGGATTGAGAAATTAATCCAAGGAAAGGTGATAACCAGTGATAATGGGCAAATACCACCCCTCTTTTGTATTTGCATTCAACAGATGACTTTCTGGAGACAGTGCCTTAGCCTAAAGGTGTTGGTGGAAATTTCGCAGTGGATACATTTATTTTTTTAATATACAGGTCTTTCTCAGACCCGCAGATCATAGCTGTCTCTTCCATTTGTGAAAAAGATGGGCCCTGTCTATCTGTTACTCTCTTAAGGGAAAGTTATTACAACAGACCATTTGATCTATCTTTGAATGGCTTGCATTTATTCATCCTACTATTGTAAGTGTGCCAGGGGAGAAGATTTGCTTCTTGCAAGGAAGTCCATCAAGTAAAAGAATTTTATTTCAGAAAAATGCCAACATGGGGATAAAGCATGAGGAATATAAGCCCATTTTAAACCGTGGATAATTTTCAAAGAGTGAACATGGGAGAGGAAGGGAATTCGGTTGCCAGGAAAGGAAGATAAACATAAGCTTCTCCCCCCACCCTGTGCTTTTCCATTTTGGAGTGGGCTGTGCCACCTAGTCTTGCTGTGGAATGTTTGTCCCCCCCCACCCCAGTGGTGACAGACTCACAGGGATGCCTGCATGTCTGTCTCACAGGTGTGGGCTCTACTACTTGCCAGCCAGCGAGGCTTTGGAGGCCTCTCCCACAGTGGTTGTAAAGAGAAGAGGAGAGACATAATAGTTCACTGGCATCAATAATCTACTTCCCCCAACTGCCTGAACGTTTGAATAATAGCCTCAATACTTGCCCTCCTACAGCCCCTCCCTGGGCTCCGCCACTGTCAGATTCTCTTCCCTTCTCCACAACTGGGAACTCTAGGGAGCAGATTGTTTTGGCTGGAATTAGTCGGGCACAGATGGTACCACCTGCTGCATGTTCCTTACTTCTTATTGGCTTCTTTCTCAGCTCTCTGAGTTTTTGTATTTTTCAGAAGTTCAGGGGAAGGGGAAATGGCAGCAGCCTTTGCTCCTGCCTGATTGTAGCGCAGCTGTTTTGAGCAAGCTGGCAAGTGGGGGGATTGCGCTGGGACACGCTGACTGTGGAAGGTGCTTCCAGGATACCGTGCCACTGTGGCATTCCGTTCGCTGTATCTAGCGCTTTAGTTTCCAAAATACGAACTTTCTTTGGGCCAAACAATTTCTGTTTTTCGGGCTGACAGCTTTGTCTGTGACCAGACACAAGGCAGGTGGTCTTGTGAGATTCGAGGAAGGAGATTTCTCCTAGAATCAGAGAGGCAGAGAATGTTGCTGTCAATTTTATGGGAGAAAATTGCTAATTGGCCATGAACAGGTTGCTAAACTCATTTCTGGGCTTTGCAGTGGGATTAATAATCCATCCATCCTCTACTCTCACCAGGTAAATCTCATCGATTAGTGAACTCAATTTTCTCTATAAACATGAGATTGGAACAAAGGACATAGGGAGTCCTTTTCTTCTAAAATTATCTGAGTTCTATCTGTGAAGTTGTTTTTGAGTGCTTATTTAATAGGAGATTATTCACTTTCCTGACATTGTCTTCCACCATTCTCCCTTTACTTCACTATGATTTGTTGTTCTCTTTATTGCTCAAAGAGCCAAACTCATTCTTGCCTCAGACATTTTCACCTGCTGTTCCTTCTCCCTGGAGCACTCTCCCCCCAAGATCTTCACATGGCTCACTTGCTCTCATCCTCAACTATGACAACCCTGCTGCAGAGAGGCTTTTCCTGACAACAAGCCCTACCCGCTCACTGACGTTGTCTATCCAATTTCTACCTCCACCTCATCACCATTTACATCACTTCTTTTATTTTCTACAGGACATATCCGTCTGAAATGAACTTGTATATTTGTTTTCTTTTCTGCCTTCCCTCTTGGAATATAGGTCCCTGAAGGCAGGGAAGTTGTTTGCTCACCTCTGTATCCCTAGACCTATGCTTCTAGCATAGCATTACTCAAACATATATATGGAATGATGGTATTTTGTGCTTAAAGAGAGGAAGCAGCATGATAGAGATTCAGCATGTTTGGGTCTTCCATATTTATACATTCTCTGAGGCACCTGACAGTATTTGTGCTTAATTGTGTGTCAACTTGTTCACGCATCTCCTAACGCTTTTGTTACTCTGTGTATCCTGCTACCCATTCTCCTCCTCTGACCTTCTTTGGGTCATTCAGTACAAACAGGGTTCAGGAAAGTCATGACTAGATAAAGAATGGTGCTGAGGACTCACAAAGTTGGCTCAGCATGAAAATTGTAGATGGAGAGGTTGGATAAAACCATAGCTCCTCCATGGATAGAACCACCGTCAAGTCTTGTACAGAATCAGTGGGTCAAATACATGCATAGTAGTTAGTAGTATTGAAAGAGCATTTTTCAAAATTGAGAATGTCTCCAGTTCCCAGTTGAAGGAGATTCTAGCATAGAGGGACTTAACGGCCCTCAACTGGTGATGTGACATCTTAAAGCAGGGGTTCTTAACCTCTTTTGTTCCCTTTGCCAGTCAGGTGAAAAACCACAGACCCCTTACTAAGTCCACACTTTAATAAATATAGCACACCCACACCAACACATCTTCACAAGAATAATGTTTTTTTGAATTTTCAATTCAAGCTCACAGACTCCCTGAAATCTTTCCATAGATACCTGTTTAAGAGCCCCTGTCTTAGAGCAGTCCAGGCCTTCCAGAGTAGATTGTTTCATTCTATTCTGGCATGGTTCTTGGAAAGCAGAACAAATTTCTTGCAGGGAATATTGAGAAACTAACTCATTCCTACAACTATCTGCATAACTATTTGAAGGAGCATTTTACTGTAATGGGCTAGAGAGTGCATAGAACTGGGGACCTGGCAGCCTGGGAGTTAGCCTGACTGCTTCCTAGAGCATGGCAAGTAGGAACAAACAGTCTGTAAGGTCCGGAGTCTACGTGGGCCTCAGGCTCCTCATCTGTAAAATGCAGGTGGTAGATTAATTTACGGCTTTTATTTTTCCAAGTATTACAAACATCCCCACCATCCCCACCCTGATTCATGGGAGAGATTTACTGAAGGATGAGAACAAGATTTTTGACAATTTTAATATAGCCATGAAGAGTTTTATAACTTGGTCAGGTCACAGAGGAGTTTATATCATAGTTATAGGCCAATTTTTTATATGAAAGCATCTGGCTCAAGGGATAACGACACCATTTCTGGAAATGTGGGCAAGTCATTCAACTTTTCATTTCTTTTTTTTGTTTTCAAATTTTTTCATTTTTAAATCAAGATAATACATGGTAAGCAGATGGTTAGAACCCTTCTTGTTCTGATAAGATTTTGTTGAGTGTCGCATCACCATTTATTTTGAAATGAGTGAAAATGTCTCCTTTTGTGGAATTGCCTGTGAAAATATAAAAACACCACATAATACAGAAAAGAAAACGTGACTGTACATAGGTGGTAGGCTGAATATTCCTAAGCCTAGTCTACCCAATAATAGTGTTTTCAAGGTTAAAAGCTGGGCAGAGTGGTTTGTACTTCTCTTTTTCCCCTCTTGCTTCCATGTACCTTTCACCAGAAAGCCCGTGAGCTCACCCTTTCTAAGCATGCTCAGTGGTAGACCTCCTGTGGTAGACCTCCACAGAATGTTTCGGGACTGCAGGAAGTGGTGGAAGGTTATTCAATAGTTGGTGTTCTCCCCTTTATATCTGTACCAATCCTGGACTGCACTGCAGGGTTGGGAAATACTGTTTGTGTTGGAAGTGGTGTCTTTCAGAAGAGACATAAAAACCAAGGTCTAGGCTGCTTGTGGTCACTAAATCCACCAGAATGTGTTCTGTGATAGTAGGGGTGTTCCTGAGTTTCCTTTCTAAATTCATATTCTTTTACTCATCCATATTTTTTCAAGTTATTTAAAGGACGCATTCCTCTTTTCCTAAACAAAATAAAATGGGGTTTAGGGTGATTCTTTGTCCTAAACTAAAATTGTTTTAGGAATGGAGAAAGGTGTTTAGGAATAGAGAAAGTTCTCTTAAGGAAAGGTTGTAGACTAAAATCTAATTTCCCTATAAAATCAGTACAGATAATTTAATATTTTCTCTATTTTATTGTTGGTATATCTTATAAATTATAAAGAAAATTTTAAAATGATGTGATATAGTAATGTATAAAATGTCTCAAAAGCCTTCTGTTCAGACCCCTTCTATCTCTTAAGTGTTGCTGTTTGTTTAACACTAGTCAAGTATAAACACACAAATAACAAACCTACATACACACATACAAGCACACACTAGACACACACTCCCACTACCTTTTGACTGCTCTGAAAATGGTCAGAACAGGATTATAATGCACAAATCTTTTTCTGAATGTTTCCTTATGTTAGATCAGTTACCTCTGAGTTCTGTGCTGCCAATGCTAAATTTCCTGCCAGGGCAGTAGTCTATTTTTAACATTTTGGGGGCTTATCCTTCATCCTAAATCTAACAGGGATATTCTGTGACGTGAAAGAGAGAAAAGTTGACTGAGTGAACTTACAAATCAGGATCACCAGGATTTGCAATTTCTGTAGAATCAAAGATATGAATGAGAAAGACCAATTAGAATACTTAAAAGATCATTTGTCAACGCTTTAATCTTCATGTATTTTTTACTCATCATTTTCTTTGACAAAAATTATTAGAATCATTGTCATATTCATCTCAAGGCCAAATGGGAACTGTGGTGCTCATTTTCTATTTTCAATATTTTGGAGCCTTTTAACATGTCATACTAGATTATAGGTGGTAGGCGACTGTTTTAATAGAAAAAGTTTTAGCTTGTGGCATATTCAGCATCATATCCTCTCAGTATCATTTCTCTAATTCTATTTGTCACTTACAAATGAAGACTGAAGGATTTATTTCTTTTTTTTTTTTTGAATAGCATTTGTTTAATTCAGTGATTAATATATCATCTTCAACCCTGAAACAGAGGCCCTCTGAAACATCAGACCCAAAAAATTGGACACGGCCTACTAGCCCAAAAGAACATGTTGCCAATTATCTCGACGTTTATTTAAATATTTAGCTCTAAAGGAAGCAATCATTCCTTTATACTTTTTAAAATTTAGTATTGACATTTTTATTTTGGGAAAGGAGGTCTTTTTTTTTTCTTCTTTAACATGGATACAGGAAAAGAAAACTCTCCAATAAAAATATTGTCTAAAAAGTTTGTTTTGTCTGAATGATTTACTAAATATGTACAATTTCAATTCACAGCGAAGGTAACAAAGATTTAAACAGCCAACATCACAAATGTCTCAAGTTCTAAAAAAAAAATCACTGTGCACAGTTTAACAATTTAGTTGAATAAAAACCAAAGCTAAACCTTCAGTCTGAATCTTTTTATGATGGGCACAAGCCATGTATTTTCTTCATCTTTGTTACACGATGCATATTTCAGTGACTAAAAGCCCCTCCCCATTTTAGTATATTAGATTATGTCAGTACATACTTATGAAAGGCATAGATTGCCCCTTGGTACACCCATATGATTCATCATGTGTTCACATATAAGTCATAATATTTATCAATATATAAAATGATCAGATGAGTCACCTGTATTTTTTTTCATGTCTTCAAATAAGGAATGCTTTGTTGCATGTATACAACTTTTGAAATTTAGGTGTGCTAATTAAAGCGATAATAATTTGACCAGTGTCCCCCTTGATGTACAATGTTTAGAAAGAATTATTCTGCTCTTGAAATATAAAGATTTCACATCTCTACCAAATTCAGGTTAGTAAATTTTCTATTCCGTGAATCTGAATGCTGTGGTCATTCTGCTCTCGTGGTCAAGTGAGTGAACCAATTAATCATTAGAAACAAATGTCATTGAATACAGAAGAGTTGAGTTACCATTAAGGAGGGAGCCATAACTTTGGCCACCCTATAAAATCTATAATAAGGTTGTATTCACATATATTTTTCCCATGTAAATTCTTTGGTGTTTTTTTTTTCTCTTTTTTTTAGTGCTGTGATTGATGAACATGCAATGTGAGAGTCAAATAAATGCATTGAGCATGTTTATTTGAATAACTGCCCCATTGCACAATCAAATAAATCTGGTGAGTGTGTTTGTTTGAATGTTTTTATGTGTACATGGGATCACATACTCAAATAAATGCAGCTGTGTTTATTACAATATGTGGGGTTCCAGATATACACATGCTTGTTTGTGTGTACATCCAGGGCCCTACAGCTCCGGATGGACTCATACTCTTGGAGTA